>NW_008794621.1:2951558-2954515 GCF_000699145.1 Aptenodytes forsteri | reverse complement strand
CTCAGCCTCCTTTTCTCCAGGCTAAACAACCCCAGTTCCCTCAGCAGCTCCAGAAAGTTGTATTTTTTATTTTTGTTTTTTCAAAAAAAGGACAATATTTTTGTTTTCAAGAGGGACTTGGATCCACAATGATCCATAGGATTCCTGATATTCTGTAATAAGATGTGAAAAGTTAAGCAAAGAGTGGGTGTTCTTTGGACTTCTTGGTCATTTGTAAACTTTTTGAAGAAGGGAAAGAATAATGTGTAAACTAGGCAAGTGTGATAAAAAATATTCTCAAAAAGTCATGTCATGTAGTATATTTAATGAATTTAATGCACTGTTTCAGTAGCATTTTGAATAATTGTTCGTACATTCTATATTAAGGGAGAATAATGGTATATTAAGATGGAAGCCATTTTTCATTTGATTACCATTCAGTTCTGACGAGTTGAAGGGAACTTAGAAATTGTCTCACGTCCTTACTATTAAGAGACCAGCTATAATCTTATCCAAGGATATATTTTATATTTAGCTCCCTTTTGCTTTTTTTTTGGCTTTGCCTTTATGTTCCTCCAAAAGTAATTTTCCTATTGTCTTCTTACTAATGAGGAATGAATTGGTCCAGATGAAATCAAATTCATTTTAAAAGGAAAAAGTCAAAATGTGATTCTCAGGGTAAATCAGTTCCACTGCACATTTCTATTATTAGTTCAGAGTGTTTCACTTGTTAGTCATTTGTAGGCAATATCTCATGCAAAATCATTTACCAGTAAAACACACTGACTTAGTGACTTGGTCAACTCATAGCTCTTGTGCACTTCACATAGCTAGTTACACAAGGGCAGAGTGAGCACAAATGCTGTCATTCTGATATGCAGTTATTTTTCATGGATATTAACAGCTGATAAAAATCAGGCTTCAGAGTTTAAACTACCTACCAAAACAGATGCCTAGCGAAGCTGATCCTTTCCCTGGTTATCTTAGGGTAAGAAAATACAGTATTCAGCTTCCATCACTTGATCGATCCACCATGGAAAATCTGACTGAGTCAAGATTCACCTTATCAACTAAATGATCAGATAGCAAATTGAGCCAACAGCTTGATCAGTCATTCTGCAAGCTTAAGAGATTGCATTTGAGAATAAGCTTTTTGTGTTGCATCTGTAAGTAATGTATAAACTAAGACCCTGGAGGAAAAGACTTCCTCAAGACCTCTGGGAGAGCTACGTTCAGAGATAAACGCATTCAGGCATCAAACAACCAACAGGAACAGAGGGTAAAAGAAGTGTGAAATCTGTTCAAGGAGAAAAAATTAAAATATAGTACTTCTGTAATCACCTTTTGTCATAGAAGGTGACAGGAACCCTTTTTTGTTTCTCTAAGATTATAACCTCACAGAGAAAAAAAAGAAGGGGACTCCTGCAAACAAATCATAACTTAATTGGGAAAAAATATCACATTGTTAGCAGGGATTAATGAAACATCCATTGTCAATTTGTGGTCTTTATTTTTCTGTACCTTTGTGTTCTGACAAAAGATGGATAGCCTAGAGCACAGGTAGTGGCATATGGAGATCCTTCACCTTGAGCTCTCCCTGCTTCCAACGCTAGCCGCTAGTCACTAGTGGCCAAGGACTGCTAGACTCTAAAGACCACCAAGTGACCTGTATGGGATGAGCTGGGTGGTCTCAGCCCAACGTCCATGCAAAAAATGCTAGTACCATGTGTTTCATACTAGCCGCAAACACCAGCAGTATTTTTGGCTATGAAGCCAAGAATTTGCCATGGTATGACAAAGTATTTTCTACCTGCTTCCAGATTAGTTTTGAGACAAGGCAGCATATGGAAGCTTACTTGGTTGCAGCAGCCTCTGCCTGTTCTGTGAATCCCTGCCAACTGACTGGGATTGCACGTCTATCACTAGCTCTAAAATTCACGTAACACCGAATCTATATTGTGCATTTCGCCTACTCCAGAGCTGGAGCCTTCAACTTTCAGAACAAATATCAGACTTCCTTTTCCATGCAGAATAAACAGCCATTTTTTTCTTACATAGCCTTCAAATACCATGACTGTATCTCACTCTTGCATTTCATTAAGACATCATCTTTGATGCATTACTAACACACCAATTCCATGAAATATTAAGATTAAATGACCTCGTGTTGACTAGCAGAAGCCAGGCACAGCGCAGAAGTAGGAACTGAAAGTGCTCAGGCTATTTGCAGTGGCTCCTTCTGGAGATGTGAGGCACTAGTTACATATCTCAAAATAAAAGACTCTCCATTCAGCCTCAGTTATCATGATACAACCCCATGAAGATACTGTTTGAAGCAAGGACTAGTATTAAAGAAGTGACAAAATGAGCATCTCTGAAAAGAAAGATGTAGTCTCAGTCTTTTATATTACCTGAAATGAAATAATTTGAGCTCTCTAGCCTGTGTATCTTTTTTTATTAATTCATGTGGTCATTCTGAATTTCCCCTCATTGCTTTTCAGAAATACCTTAATGATGAGCAACAGGAGTCCACCGTACTTGTTACCAGTTACTATTAACTGTCCGATAGGATTGCCTAGAGATCCTGCATGAGATCAAGAAGTACTGTGGTAAAAGGTGCTGTATACAAAAGCAGTAAAATATAATTCCCACGGCAAATATCTGCAATCAGCGATAGACAGGGGTGGCACAAAAGAAATAACCTCGTTAGCTCCATTCATTTGTACTAATATTTCCAACTGAAATATACACGTATTGCTTTTCTCTTTTTCTGTATTAATTTCTGTGTAATAAAGAAGAAAAAATACTGTACTGCATTCCAGAGAAGAGCAACGAAGCTGGTGAGGGGTCTGGAGAACAAGTCTGATGAGGAGCGGCTGAGGGAACTGGGGTTGTTTAGCCTGGAGAAAAGGAGGCTGAGGGGAGACCTCATCGCTCTCTACAACTCCCTGAAAGGAGGTTGTAGCGAGGTGGGTGTC
>NW_008794621.1:2949744-2951351 GCF_000699145.1 Aptenodytes forsteri | reverse complement strand
TTGGACTCGATGATCTTAGAGGTCTTTTCCAACCTTAATGATTCTATTCTATTCTATTCTATTCTATTCATTCCTTCACTGTTCCTTGTGATTGCCTTTTCACTCCAGGTATTCACTTACCTCTGACTCAGGAAGAAATACTTCTTCAGGCCAGGATTAGGGATAATGACTGCATGATAAGTGCAAGCATTAGAAAGAGATATGTCATTATGTGCATAAAGGCCGTCTTGAGCTGGGATCTTATGAGTTAATGGTCTGACTGGCAGGAGTGCTGAATACAGCAATACTGCTTAAGGGAAAGATTTACAGAGCACAGAGACTTGCCAGACACTGCGATTCCTGATAGCACACTGCAGAGGGACGAGTGTCCTCGTACATAAAGACTTCTGACAGCGTGGACATTTTCCTGGCTTTGGAGAGAGAAAAGGCCATGTAATTAATAAAGAAAAATATAGCAATGCCTAATCAGCCACCACTACCGCAATGCTTCAGATTTCGTGGCTGACACGGCAAGTTCCCTCCCCTGCATCCTCAGGCCTGAGTACTCTCTGGTAGCACGCTGACCTGGCAGGAGCTGCTGTTCAGACGTGTTGCTAAACTACCACTGTCCTCATTTCTTATAAAAATAGAAGAAAAAAGGAAAATACACTGTAATATAATATAAAATGTAAATAAAAAATCTTTCAGGGGAAGGGAGGCAGGGCTGCAGCAGTTGGCAGGCGTGCCCCAGTGCCCGACTGCTCCTCTCATCTCGCCCATCTGCACCAGACACTGCCACGATCCCAGTTTGAGAGGGAAAATAAGCATTGGTCTCTGGCTTCTCTGAACATGACAGAAAACTTCTGTACAGCTAAAACTACATGTGCTTGAGGAAGATATTTAGTGTAGGGTCTGAGCTTTAAAGCAGTTGGAAAATCTGTGCTAAATCTCAGCACAGGATTTTTTTCTTTTTGGCCTGCAGGCATTTCTAATAGTGGAACATCACTTTCCTGCCAAGACAAATTCTACCTCTTGCTTTTATTTTCCCATGCCATTTCCTGTGCCAATCAGCCTTTCAATTCTCCTGCAAATCCTGCTAGAAATGCACTTCTTCAGCTTCTCTTTTCATCACTGATTTCTTCTCGAGCAGGGTATCCTACCGTACGTAGATTGTAACCTTCACCTTAAATGTTAACCTTGGTCTCCTGTTGATAAAGACGGTACACACTGCTAAATAATGGGTGCTGCTAAATAACGAGAGAGAAACGTTTCTCCAAAGTATTTCTGTTTCTGTGCATTGATATCATGTGGCTCATCATGTGGACGAGCTAACAGATTATTCCTTTGCACATTATACTATATTATAGAATCATAGAATCATAGAATCATTGAGGTTGGAAAAGACCTCTAAGATCATCGAGTCCAACCGTCAACCCAACACCACCATGCCCACTAAACCATGTCCCTAAGCGCCTCATCTACACGTCTTTTAAATACCTCCAGGGATGGGGACTCAACCACTTCCCTGGGCAGCCTGCTCCAATGTTTAACCACTCTTTCAGTAGAGAAATTTTTCCTCACGTCCAAAATGACATGAGATGAGATGCTGGGATTAAACTACAGATCCC
>NW_008794621.1:2930507-2949682 GCF_000699145.1 Aptenodytes forsteri | reverse complement strand
CGGGTGGATCCCATCCATTATATTGTACTTTCCTTTTTCTCCTTATTTTGTAAGGAATGAATACAGTGGAGGTTCAAATGCATGTTTGAACAGGGTAGTTCACAAAAGGAGAGAGGCAACTGTATCCATAAAGGATCTGGTTGTGGCCCCTTTAATTCTGTGACCATAAATGCTTCTTGCAATCAGCTAGGAGCCTTCAGTGAAGAGCAGCTCACAGATATTTTTCCACCAGGACTGAGTACACCACCAGTATCATGTTTCAATAGAGCAGCTGGTGCTTAAAAGGCTGATAATTACAATTTTATTCAAAAAATCAGAACTGGTGGAGCTAAGAAGATCACTGATTCAGATGGATGACCTTGAAAGGCAGATTGCAATGAACTTGTTGAACTTTTGAAAAAGTAAAAAAATCAAATGAAAATAGATCTCTTCACAACATTTCAGGTACTTTCTGGTAACAAGCTACAATCTTCAATTTCCCCCCAAATACTGTCATTATGAAAATTGACTGAAAAAATATTCTGAAAAGCCTCATTATTTTACCATTCCTTCCAAGGGTATGGATGACGTTCTAAAAACTGCGCTTCCCTGTAATTAAAAGCTCTGCAAAATTTTAGGTTTGAAACAGTAGATCACACTGATGGCATATTTTATAGATATAAGAATACAAAAAGAGCTGTCATGGTTTGGGAGATGGACAGTTAGTCCATCTAGCCCAGTAACCCATCTCTGACAGTGGCCATAAGCTGCTGCCCAAGGAAGAATATGAGATTATAGCAAACCTACAGTAATATTTCTTCATAACATTTCCCAGCCTCCAAGCGTTTGGGGTTCAGACAGATTCCATGTATTTAGTAAACATCAGTGCATTTCACTTTGGTGATCCTGTCCAGCTTTGGAAACCTACATTGACCTACAGTGTCTGCAGCATCCTGCAGTGGAGTTGTACAGTTTAGCTATGTGTTGTGTGGAACACAGGATCACTGGATAATTCAGGCTGGAAGGGACCTCAGGAGGTCTCTAGTCTGACCTCCTGCTCAAAGCAGGGTCAGCTACAAGGTCAGAGCAGCTTGCTCAGGGCTTTATCCAGTTGGGTATTGAAAACCTCCATGGGAAGAGACTGCACAACCTCCTTGTTCCAACATTTCATTAGTCTCATCAGGAAAATGTTTTTCTTAGTACCCAGCCAGATCTGCCACTGTATCACTTCATGGCCATTGTCCTTTCTTCTCCTGCCATGCACCTCCAGGAAGACCCTGGCTCCAGCTTCTCAGTAACCTAACCAGTAGGCACTAGTACTGGTTGGTAGCTACTGGTTAGTTACTATGGGTTAGTAGGTACTGCTGCTGGGTTCCCCCAGAGCCATCCCTTTTCCAGGCTGAAGAAGCCCCGGTCCCTCAGTCTCTCCTTTCAGGGCAAGTGCTCCAACCATGACCATCATGTGGCCCTCCACGGAACTCACTCCAGTTCATCAATGTCTTTCTAGTACTCTAGGGCCCCAAACTGGATGCAATATTCCAGCTGTGGTCTAATGAGTGCTGAGTGAAGGGGGATAATCTCTTGGCTATGGTGCTCCTACTGACACGGCTGAGCATGCTCTTGGCCTTCCCCACCAGCATGGCACGTAGCTGACTCATGTTTTAGCCTGCTGTCAGCCAGGAGCCCCAGCCCTTTCCCCAGAGCTGCTCCACAGCTGCTCAGTCCCCCCGTACCCATCCAGCTGCTAACCCAGGGCCCTCCGCATCCATAATTTACACAGCAGCATTAGTCTACTTTCTGTTTCCCTCTTGATTCCAAATAACTCCTTGTATTCTGTTGGCTTGTCTTGAGTATTTAGCTAATAGTTGCCTAAAACCACATATATTATAGCTCCTAGATCTAACTCCTCTGTTAGAAACTCCCACTGTTTCATTTGTGAAATTAGGACTGTTTTTCCCCACGTACCTGGAATTACATTTATCCACACTGAATTTTATCTGCTATTTTAATATCCAGTTACTGAATTTTGTAAAAACAGTCACACAAGAAATAAATCAAAAAACATGTGCAAAGTGCATATTGGATTCATGCTGTTTATATTCCTAGAGATAAAGCAGATAAACCTCTTTGTAAGGCTTTTTGATATACTGTAGTAACCATAGCCCCCAGTTCTGAGTACATTTACAGAGATGACACACGTCTTTTTCTCATAGTGATCAGCTTCATGATGCTGCTGAATTCATCTGGTGTTGCCTCTGTAATGTACCTACTCATCTCTTACTTTCTTCTTGGATTGCAGATACGTATGCTGCTAATATAGATGGCACGAAGCTTCTCCATGTTCTGGCATTTAAGTATTTGCAGACTACCAAGATGTCACTTGTCATACATTTGCTTAGCATGCAGCATCCTGAAGGGCTGCCAAAATATGTACAGACATTGTAAAAAAGAAATCCAAAGGAAACAATATTTCAATTAAGGCAATTTTCCATGTTTGTGCTCCAAATATTTAAAAAGGGGAAACTGAAAGTTGAAACTAAAAAAGAAATGAAACCAGAGGAGTCAGTCGTATCATAAAGTCTAAATACTGTGAAATAGCCAATGGGCTACTGCTCATCCCATCACGTTGTGTGGTTACAACCTCTTAAAACCATGACCCATGTCAGATAACTACAGTCCAGAAATAAGCTTTTGTCTTACATTCATTTTTCAGGAGGAAGGAATAAATATTATAAGGGAGAAAGGGGCGTGCTCTCAGCATAAACTCAGGCATCTTTGTTCATTTTGATGGAGATGCGACTCCTTGCTGCAGCTGAAGGTCTCGCCCCAGATGATCTGATTTGGAAGACTATATTAATGGTGCCATGGCATTTTACTTTCAGCCCTTGGTGTGCATGCTGACACTGTTACATGGGTCTCGAGACACTGGGTTTTCTGCAGTCTTCCTGCTGTACGCCGTTTCCAGATGTCCCATCTCCAGCGATGCCCAGTGGCTTGACTAGCAGCATGTGATGATGCTCTACATGATGAGGAATTACTGAGCTCTGCTGCAATCCCACCTCCTGTCCCCTATTTAAATGCATATGCACTACCCAGGCAAATTGTGGCAAATTGGTGCAATTAGCCTGTGCATCAAGAAAACACTGTTCTAACGGGGAATATCAATGAATGGACCTTGCCAGGTTCTACTGATACCTGAGTTATACCTGTATGTATTATGTGAATGCAAACACATACATATACAGACATATATACATACATGCATGCATTTTAACAGGTTGTATATCTTTTCTTCGAAGCTGTTGGTGCTGGAAGGCTAATCATTCCATGCTGGCCATCAAGCCACTACACGGTTATCATGCTAATCCAAGCCCGCTTTGAAATGCTGTTTAGTTTCATTACCATCAGTGAATTCTCTGAGACACTATAATCTATTAGAACAGCCATGTTTATTGGAAACAGGAGGGGACATTGTTTAGCATAAGCTGGTATCAATCACTGAATGGTTTCTGTTCCTTGTTACTAATGTGCAGGCAGCCGGGCAGGGAAGAATGAGCTCTGTGGAAAGACAGACATCTCCCCACTAAAGGGGGAAAGGATTGGTAGCCCACTCCCCCCCTCCAATGGACTCCTGCAACCTATCATAAATACAAATTTTTTCCTAGACTAGGACAGAGAAGTCATAACATCTCAATGCCTGAACGATCCTTTGTTATTTTGAGAAGTTTTGTGCCTTTTTTGTATACGCAGATTGAATTGGTTTTGGGGGGTAGGGATCTCCTCCAGAAAGGACCCTCCATCCAGTAGAGTAGGAGGCTGTATTATAATATAAATAAGTAATATTGCCTGGCTAACTATGCTTTGCTAGCCTCTGTGTAGGTCTAAATGTTTTAAGTGTCTTACTGCATGGCTGGCTTTTTTTTATATTATTAAAGAAACAAACCCTTTCTCTTTAAAACAAACTTGTCTGAACAGCTTGCTGATTTTTTCTGTTTTGACTTAGGGCTAGCAAATTAAAAGTGAACATTGATTTTAGAGGAAGTAAATCAAGTGTCTGCAGTTATCATTCTGTGACAGATCAGAGGTATGGAGGCTACAACCTCTTCTGGTACTGTGAAACTACTGGTAAGAACAACGTAGGCAATGAACTGTAGGGCTTTGATGCAACAAGTATAGCCATACAAAAGATTTCCCAGGCTCCCTGATTTTGGCTTGAAAGCTCATGACGGAGCCACAGTTGTGTATATTCATGATAAATGCTGGAGGATGTTTTTCATTATACTTGTACTTAAACTGTAAAGCAAACAAGAATTTCCTGTTATGTCAGTTAGATCGAAAAAGTACTTACACATGCAAATAAATCTAAAAAATACCACAGCCTCAAAACAGATCATCTCTGCTTTCCTATTGAAAACATCAGCGTACTTGTTCATAATGAATCAAAATGCATGCTGAGGGTTGGATGCTTAAAATAAAAAGTGGACATGTTTTCTGCTGAGTTCTGAAATATTCCAAACCATACCTGCCAGGCCATAGTCACATCAGATCTCATAAGCTAAATGAGTTTTGATTAGGTCAATACTTGGTTGGAAAGACAAAGCAGGTGCATCAGAAAGGAAACACTCATCAGTAGAGAGCAGGCTCCCTTTTGTATGAGCCTTAAACCAGTATTTGAAAGGGCACTACGCCACTGCAAGTCTTCAGGTTGACACAGACAGCTAAGATCTGTGTGCCTTTTTAGAGGAGCAAGGACATTAAAACTGTCATGACTATATTCTGTTACCTAGCCACCTTAAAGGGACCTCTGAACTTGGGCCCTTATCTCAGTCTTTTCTTTCCTACTATTATTATACAAACAGGTACCAAATTTGTTTGAGATGACTAGATTTCAATCATAAATGTACTGAGTTTTCTATACAGTTTTTGGTGGGATGGCTGACCAAAAAAGTGACAATTGATAGCAAGGTTTACCCAGGAGAACTGATTTTGCATAACTGCAACGTAAACAAGGCAAAAAAGCAACAGACTGAAGTATCCAAATATTAGAAAGAAATCAGGCCTCAAAGCCTGGGGGGTGTCTTCTCTTTTCCAGGCATTCTCCTTCTTTTTGGTTCTCCAGCACCATTTTCAAATCAGAGGGGACAGGGGAAGATGATAATAATTCTTATAAAAATGATAGTGCCTGGGCATATTCTTGTCCATACGTAAATGGACGGAAACATTTCAAGCCGAAAGGACTGTCAAAAAAGTGAGACATTCTGGTTCCTGGTGAGTCCATGATCAGAGAAGTGTTCAAATACTTGCCTTGAACTTCTCATTCAGGATGAGCTCTTTGAATTAATCATCAAATTTTTTCCTTCCTTCAGATGGGAACTGATTGATGAGGGTTCTGCATTTCTGGCCTAGTGACTGTGCTTGAAATGGCAATATTATTTCTGGAACACAGAAACTATGTTCCTGCAGACAGATAATTAAAGTTTTTACTAAAATGAGTATAGAAAACAAGCATAGGAAACCTCCATAGATCTCAGTCACCACTGGGTTTCTCTAAGAAATATAATTTATGCTAGCTCATGACACTTGGGCTATCTTCTACTAAGAACAGGAGACAGCATGTGGGCAGGTCACTCAACACACAGTGATGACCAGTGATACTGGGTTATGATTTTAGGAAACACCGGATATATTGCATGCCATTTAGGTAACTGTCTACTGCACAGGTACGATTTTATGTTTAATACAAAGATAGGCTGGAGAAACAGAGACCACCTCAGCTAGAAGCTCCTCTGGAACAATTATCACTGCCATGAAGTTTCATTTGGTGCAGTTTTGCTTCTATTTATGGGGCCCCATCACTCCTACAACCAGGAAGTCCAATGGGCTGGAAACAAGTTGCCATCACCTTCAGTCAGCTCTGAATGGTAAACAGTTCAAATTATAAATTCTTTGCCACCAAATTGTCTGCGGCTAATTGCTCTTTTGCATGTAATTATCAGTGAGGATTTAATAAGTATGGAAATACTATTACATGCCAAAAAGTAAAAATAAAACGAGAAAAAGCAGACTTAAAGAATGTCTGGCAGACAAACTCTTTAATTAATCCTGGAACACCATATTGGCTGACGTCTCTCTCAGTGAACATCTCTGGCAGAGAGATGGGTTTTTATAATACTTCAAGCAAAACGAGTAATACATTTGCTTCTACAGCTAGAACGGTTTTGGTCTTTGCCTCCAGGTTATGAATTTGAAAAGAACATCAATATAGGTGAGAACAAGACTGAACACGTCAAGGGAAACATAGAAAATCTTAACATATCTTAAGAATAGTAACTCCTAATAAAGTACCAATTCAAATGAGAGATAGGCAAAACCTAGGAGAGGTTTTGAACTGTCACTAGGCTTTTAGGCATAGCTCTAACTTTCGCTTTCTTTACATGATCTGTCTCTTAAATAACCACATGGTTTATGGTAAAACATGGGAGATGGGGATGAAGAAACCGAATTCCCTCTCAAGGATTTTCCTCTTGTTTCTGGTTAGGAAGAAAAGATCAAGATGGACAGATAACTTTGCAGTGACACTTTCTGCCTACTGTCAAATGGCAATGGAAGTGGAAATATCCTTGAAACGTCCCACCTGTGGTCATAGTCATTAGATAATATTGATCAGAATATCATCAGACTCAGCAGATAATAAGACTGTACACAAACATAGTAAGGGTCCCGAATCTGGATGCCGTGTAGTTAATAGCTAAACTACTGTTTGCCACTGTGAGAGAAGAATCCTAGTTCATGTATTCCCCTAAGCTATCAAAGAAAATGAAGTGGAAGGAAGATTTGGTATTTCGCCGACTTGAGTTTCACTACATTTCTCTAAAGGGAAAACATCTAGACTTAGGGTTGTTAAGCAGGTTAATGACCTGTTGCACAAGACTAAAGAATAAATTATTACTGAGAGAGAATGAGTAGAATGCAAATCTGAAATGTATTTTCTTGAGTGCAAAAAATTTTCATCCAGCAAAGGATTTCTTGCTTTAATTTCCTTCGTTGGTGGGTTTTTAGCTGTCATTTAGCGGTTCTATGTAGACCTGAAAATGCCTTTCTAATGTTCATGAAGAATATTGAAACAAAGTTGACCAAGTTTGGCTAAGCAAAAGGCTGGTACTAAAAGCTGTAGGTGGGAAGTGTTGCAAGCTTTCTTTTGCTATTCCCGGCCCAATTCCTCAATGTAAATCTGTTGCCCAAAGGGGAACAACCTACAGAACTAATGAGAATTTTGTTCCTCTTGCCTGCTCCAGTCTGTATTATTTCTTTCTCCAAGGATTAGGAGGGTGACAATTATGGTGAGACATTTTGTACGTGATATAATACCTGTTTACCAGGAACTCTGAAACCAATTCACCGAGAGCAGATGTGGCAACAGAATTCGATCACTGTTGTATGGACTTATTTTGGATTTGAATTGCTACCCTAGATGCAAAAGAGGCCATGCCCAATCATGAGCACACTGAGCCTTCTAGATCTTCGTACTCAGTTGTATTATTAGTAGCAGAAAGAGACATCACACTTCAGTACCTTTGCATTTGGCCAAATGAGCTCTGAAGACATTCTGGTACACTCTATTTATGTTAGCAAGATTTTTTTGACATAGTTCTTTAGGCATAGGTTTGCTTACTACCATTAGAAAGGATGGTCTCAGCCTGGGAGCTCTTGATGTAACTCATGTATGAAATTAAAGTGAAACTTCCAAACTTTTCTCTTTTTGCGGGTTCATTATGAATTCCTCTGAAATAACATTACTGAAGCTCTAAAATGAAGATAACGCTACCGGGATGGATTCAATGTCTATTTTCCCTGAAAGATTTCTGCATTCCATTTGTGACTGATTTTGTAATAAGGTAACTCTCTGGAGGGCATAGCTTTAGTTTTCAGATCATTTTTTTGCTTTCTAAACTAGAAGAAAAGAATAAACCCTGGCTGATTGGATCGCCTTAGCAGCATATTTCTTCAGGACTTCTGCATCAGAACAAATTAGATCATTCTGCACTGATGTGATATATAATTCCTGTATCTTCTGTGCCATCAGCTCCTTGGGTTTGGTTTGAAGGGATAAGAATTAAGCTGCAGCATTTGAGTGAAATTGTTTTTATTATTGGAATCACAAGATTTTTTTACAGGCAAGAGAAAAACTACCACAACTGGCACACAGTGTGACTCAACCTTACGTACTGGGAACCTTAATTCTGTCAGCGTCAATTGGACATGAAGCACATCCATTGCTTTGAGTCTTTATTTTTATGTAGCCCTACTAGCAAAAAGAAACTATTTCCTGTTTGCAATTCAGTGCACGCTGGTTTTATTATTTCCTTTAACTCTTCCCCATGTTTAAATCACTGCTTATTAAATAATCTTCCAGCATTTCCTTTCTAAGTGTGTCTTGGTGCATCAGTTGAGCACAGCTAAGTTAAAGACTGGTTCTGTTGCTTGAAAATATTCACTGATGGCAAGTAATGAAAAAGTAATGACAGCTGAAACAATACCTGTCTATAAAAATCTGATTTCAGCTGTTGTTGAACTTGTTGATCTTTAGTGAAAAATGAAATATGAACTTTAATGGACTATCACTCTCACGGCATCTTCCATCATCGTATTATAGGTTATGATTGCTACATTTTTCTCCTTCTACTGTAAAAGACGACTCTTTGGAACAAGAAGGGCTGATTGCTCCATTAGTTCTTGATATCATTCAGCACTTAGGGCAACATTCATTTCTTTTGCATTTCATTTGCATTCCCTCATCACTGGAAATACCCTGGAAAATCTCCTACCATTTGATGACCCAACCAGAGAATATTTTTTCGCTGAAGCCCTCTTTTGCTCCCATTCCTAGAAGGGCAGTCTTATTCTTTAGACATTTATATTGAACATAAATTATGATGGCTCTTAAGATGAGACATGCGAATTATGGTAAATACATTTTAAACCTCTTGCATTAGATTTTCATGAGAACTACTGGTAAACAAAACAAACATGCATGAGATGATAGATAGATAGCAAGTTTGGTGGATTTCAGTTGGAAGTAACTCTGAATGTATACCAAGACTGCGAGGTCTAACAACATATAAAATCGAATTACTAGCTTTCATTTTGAATCATCACCTGATTCTGTTTACATAGAAATTTTACTCCCTGACAGGAAAAAGGATGAAAAGCTGGGGCTTACTTGACTCTATATGCCACCAACCATATGTGCCAAAAGAGAGGCAGCTGGAGTAAATGATCTTGTCAAAACAGAAAGTATCACTAAGGAGGCAACACTGAGGGACTGAGCGATTCATATCAGTTTGTTAAAAGCAGAGGTGTGTATTCAGCCATTACTCCTTTGCCTTTTTGTCAAGGGCTCTCATCAGTCAGCTTTTTCATATTAAAAAACTGCGAATGTAGATAATTCTGTAGTTCACTAATGTTGAATGTTACTGAGCTTATGTCCATAAAGGAATTATTCTAGAATAGGACATGTACAAAGTTAAAGGAACTATAGCTGTCATCAAATAACTTTCTTAGAGGAATATTATTTTACATTAAGAGTACCCACATTATAAGCTTTCTGCAAATATTCTAAAAGACATATGTTGGGGAACACCTCCATGTATGAACCTTATTTTTCAGAAGTAGCCACGGTTCTTACTTTCTTACTGCTCTTATGCTATATTCTACAGACATCAAGAAGGATGCTGAATTGGTGCTTGACATAAAGATTACTTTAACAACAATGCCTTTAAAAGGGGTGAGGGTGGCAGGGAGTAAAGCACTTAACAGAGATTACAGTGAAAGAATAAAGTATTTAATGATGAGAATCTCTAACTTCTTGGGGTACCTAAGTGGTTTTTGGATTAATACAGAATTACTTATGTGACTGAAGTATTAGTAATACAGATATATTATTGTAGAGAAACCTAGGAAAAAATTATGCCTTCTTTTTTCTTTTTTCCTGCTATAACACGTAAAGCCTCAGCGTTTTCACTGGCTCCAAAAAATTGTATTGTGATGAAGATCCACAGTAAAGCTCAAAATGAAGAGAAAGAATTCCTAATTCGGTAGCCCTAGCTGCACAAATAAAGAAAAAATGTCATTTGATAACATATGTGACCCCAAGTGGCAGTTTCTTTTCAACAGATGTAGTTTAATCTTTGAGCAGCAGGTGCAAAAGTTATCTTGAGGCAGAAGCTACAAACAGAGCAATTTTACAGGAGACGTTTTACTTGGTGGGAAATGTAGGAATAATTGTGACACGCAGCTCTTTTTCCTTCTGTCTTCCAACAGTGGATCATACATGACCCAGTGCTTTATCTTGAAAGAGAGAGATATATATTTCTATTCCCCTCCCCCAGATTAGAACATGGTTCAGCATAATATTTGCTCCTTTGGTCAGTGTTTAGCAACTGATGTGAAAATGGATTTTCATTCCGTTCAGTTTCTAATCACTCAAAGGAACACGTGTTCTGAATTACGTATCTGGACATCCAGGTGGTTGCTAATAAAACAGAATCAAATGGATTTAATACCGCATTCGATCAGTACCCATGGTTCTGGAAATGTATTCACCATCCCAGGCTTTGCTTGGTTTTGCAAATGTGTCAGTTAGGGTTTTATCCTGCCGGATGCTGAAAATGGCATTTAGGTTGTACGGTGCTAACTTGAGCTAAGAACTTTGACGAATTGGGCCCTCATTAAGGAAACTGAAAAATGATTTTTTTTCCTGACCTCTGAAACATGTAAAATAAATACACTAATTAAAGAAAGATCTGAGCCTCGGACCTTATATAGCTAACAGGGATACAGATTTTCTTCCTGCTTGATACGCCTGCAATACACAATAACATCTTTCTCCAGCAACGTATGTAAGCGCACGCTTAACCTGAAGCCATAAGAATACTCTGATTGGTTTAAAATTAAGCAATGTGCTCAAGTGCTTTGCTGTATTTAAGCCAGACTTGAATCAACCAAGATGGCTCACACAACCCAACCATGTTCCACAATTCACTGTTCTCCAGAAGTCTGACATACCATGGACCACTGCCAACCTCCTTTGCCTGCCCTGCAGGTACTGCACTACTAGATGAGTGACCTCAAGGAAATGTAATTTTGGAGTTGGCTTCTTGAAACAAAAACTCTTTGCATCAGTTTGTGGACAAATAGTTCTGAACAGAAAAAAATGACTCCCATAGGTATTCCCGCCCTTCTAGTAAAGTCCTGGTCCTGAACGTTGACTAAAATGTGGTATTTCCATTGCAATAAAATAGCTATATTTACAAGCTGACCTTGAAGCATGTACAAACTATTATTCCAAGATGGTATCACAGCTTCTCAGCTAGATGCCTCAGACTATACACTGCTAAGGGATAATGAAAATTCTCTTTCAGCCTCAGCTGCTGATGCGGTGTAAATTTAGCATAATACAAATCTCACGCTGTTCTTGGCCTTTGCTGGTTCCCAGAATTACCCTGTTAACACCATATAGAAAAGCAGAGCGGACGAGAGAGCAACGAATGGCAGCAACACAAGAAAAGGACCTGAGAGCAATGAGCCTCTGTGGTTTATTCACAATGGCAAACACGGAAGGGAAAACATCCTGTATCTCAAAAGGACAACAAACTTGGCCACGCACAAGGCTGGCAGATTACAGTAGGTGCTTCTCCATCTGTTCCTCTGCTCCTTGGCAGCACAGGCTTCGAGGGAGAGTGGAGGGACACTGGTTCTGTCTGGGCAGCACACTTTGATGACCTCCTGGTGGAGGATAAGGCTGCAGAACTGCATCTTCCTTCCGTCCATGCCCATCGCAGCTGCAGACAGTGCCACTATTCACAGCAGGACGAAGTGACTGCAAAATGCCACCAGATCAGCTTTTTCACACTGACTATGCGCTGGTGTAAATGACGACATCAGGTACAAGAAAACAAAGAAACAAGCTTATTTCTTTCTGTTACTAGAGAAAGCACTGCCTCCAGAAACACTGTAGGAATGGACTTTGAGGACATTCTTACAAATCATTGAGAGACAAAATCATCTTTATCTTGCGATATGTGAGCAGACAATTGTCTCTCTGTATTTCATCCTTCCAAATGACATTGCTTCTACAATATATTTGTTCCAGGCTCTCTGAAGCACTGGCTAGCAACGCAAAAATCTTACAAAAATGTCAAATTTTGGCTCTACAAGATGATACAAGAACAAAGCCCTGATCTGGTACCCCTATAGCTGAATACAGAGATAACACTAGGCTCTTAAACTGGCAGTACCACAAAAGTGGTAAAAATATTAAAAATCATATAGGTCACCTTGACTGTGACAGGCAGGAGATGTTGTTTCTAACGTAAGTAATAGGACTCAACATTTCAATGCATGAAAAGACTAAGAAGTTTTGGAGAACTGTTTTTGTTTTGGAAATGACATTCCTCTGTATCAGACTGTAGCAGCGTGGGTTGACTTTTGTGATAGAAGTTATTAAAAAATGCCAGTTCTCTCAGTGAGAGCTACCGGCATCATTAACCCCTGAGAGAGAACGAAACAACAGGAGGCACTTCTTAAGATGGTTTTGAAATTTAAACATATGCTTTTTGATGTATGTTTTTCTTACTGGCATGTAATGATTTCAAAAGTATTATAACTAATTGCAGATGTTTTCTTTTAAGAGCCTCTTCCCGCTTGAATAATATGCATGAGATATATGAGATTCTTGACTGGTGTTCTTGCTTCTTTTGATGCTTTGTTTTGTATTTGCCATTCATATACCTAAATTCACAAATGAGCCACCAATACTTGGCAGTCCTACTCAATTTTATACATATTCATTATGAATAGAAGAGAAATTGTACATACCCAGAGGGTTTAAAAATTCTAATGGTGGCTCTGACAAGTTCAAACATACACTGTCTCGTATATCTCCTAAACTTAAGACTATACCCTGCTATTATAATACATGGCTACTAATCCTAGAATGATATGAATAGCCTAATAATATGTATTTAAACAACTTTCACACTTATGACTCTGTGTTAACTAATTTTAGCACACAAACATGTAGTTAATTAATTATATCAAAGAGCAAAATCATGTTGAAAGACACTAGGCCCCAAGGTTCGATAGGTTACGGTGAGAATATTGGCAATTAAAATTAATTCTTGTTTCTGTTCAAATGGTTGTTGAGACCCAAAAAACCCTTCAGTGCGCAGCTGAAGAGACCGGTCGTCGTCTCTTCTTTGGTACCACCACCTGTGTGCAGGACAGCCAGAAGACGGAAAGACCCCGGAGACCCCAGCCCCTTCAGCAGCCCTGCCTCCAGGGTGAAGTGGAAATGGTCGTGGCACAACTGAGCTAGGCTGAGTTAACTAAGTTTGGGTAAAACTCTAATGAGGACAAGGAAGCATGTAGCCTTCTCACACATTAGCAGATTCATCTGTTCTGGGGGTTGGATCTTGACTTCTGTCCTTTTAAAGGTTTCAATTCAAAGCACTCAAAGATTTTGAGGGGAGAAGCGGCAGTTCTGTCGGTGCAAACGGCAAAAGCAATCTTACAGCAGTTTTCCAGTCTGTTACCGTGCTATGCCCTTGTTCTCTTTGCAAAAATACCTAAGAAGAGGAAACTACACAGACAGGCTTTAATCAGTACTTGAACTTAGTACTCCTCTGACAAGATTCTGTGGACAATAACCACTTACTATGTGTTAAATATACTTCAGTTCACCAAAAAAAAAATAGAAGAACTTTTGAGTTGATCAAACGTAGAGCTTCTCAGTCCCAGAAGAGCCTCTAATAATGACCGGCAAGTGTGTGTTCCTGCTCAGGAGGACCTGAACGGTACCGGTATTACATGTCAGGTCTAAGAACTGGAGTCAACTATGTAAGGACGCCTTGAGAAGTCTCTCCTGCGGAGCATATGGAAGTCAGAGGATGTTTTTAGATTCTTCTGCTGTGAGAATGTGGATGACTGTGTATTGAGTCATTACTATTAATTTATTTCTCAAATAGCAAATTTATAAGAGGAGAATACGTCATATATTAAGAGCCGTTCAGCTCCAGCATGCAAGTTAAAGACTAATACAGCCCTTCAGTAAAACGTCCACAGAGTATGAGAAAGATCAAAACATGAGTCAGTTTGCGGCAGCCAACAGAGACACATCTTGACAGGCAGCAGACTATGTTCGTTGTTCAAGTGATGGTAGGCTGGCAACGGGCATCATCTGCTCCAAGAGGAGAGTCACTGAGTCACTTTACCTTGGACGATCCCGTGGATAAGTCAGTTTTGCTCCAAGAAATCCGACTCCGCGAAGTTACACTCTATGCCATAGAGTCATTCATTCCAATTTAGTTTTAGCCCTCTCTGTTCACCTTGATTCATGGACGAATAATTATATTTTTTCATCTTTGCTGTTACTGACAGTCTCATAAATGAGGGAGGGAGATAGCACATGCTATTGGCCTGCAATGAAGCACTCTTAAGCAAGAATCAACAAAACAACAGCAGTGCTTTAAAATGCTATGAAATGAAACAGATTAGCCCTTATGTCCGCTTTGACAAACAGTGACTCATATTGTAATTAGCCAATGTACTAACATTGAAATTTCTAAATTATCGGTATGGTCAAGGCTTTCCTGAAATGTGGGACCCAGAATAAACAAAATCCATAGCACAGCTACCTCTGGTTCTAATAAGCCTAAATAGTCCAAACACTTAAAATAATTTATATTTTTATGACTTCTGAAACACAAAGAGTATTGCTCAATATCAGAAGTTCCAATTAAACAAGCGCTTTTAAGTTTACTGGGGACAAGCGTCTCTAGTACAAGCATTGCCGAGATTGTTATATGAAGAAAGCTGGGTGTGCTGACATAAAGGGAAACATAATTGGCTCTGAAGGAATTACAAATTTAGAGTTGTGATAAGGAATGAAAATGCAAATAGTCAAGCAAAAAGAAAAATGACCTGGACTGATTTTCGGAAGAGGTATTAAGGAAAGAAAAAAATCTTTTGTTCTGTGAACCGAGTTAATTTGGCATGAAAATAATATAATGATAAAAATCTTTGAATCTAAATTTCTAGCTCATTTTTCAAATCAGATTTCATTTGAAAGATTAATTTTATTTTTTATTTTTGGGTGGTTGTGGTATGTATTTGAAAAGTTTTGACCACAGATGCTGCAAAAAGCTGTCCAGTGTTTAGCCACCAGAAGACAGATTTCTTTCAGCATTTTTGTGGCTTTGAATCTAAATTTCTAGCTCATTTTTCAAATCAGATTTCATTTGAAAGATTAATTTTTTTTATTTTTTATTTTTGGGTGTGGTATGTATTTGAAAAGTTTTGACCACAGATGCTGCAAAAAGCTGTCCAGTGTTTAGCCACCAGAAGACAGATTTCTTTCAGCATTTTTGTGGTTTTTTTTTTTTTTTAATTAAAAGACTATTACATTTTTTTCTTCAAGATATTATGTTTCTTGAAACTTAATCTTATGATGAGGGTGCTATTGGAGCTCTGTTCTCTCTCTCTCTATTGGAGAGGCAATTTCAGCTCATTTGAGAGTTGCTTCAGTCCATTACTTAACCAGATGCATTTATTATTTTCAGCACTGTTTTCCTGATCTTTCTCTTTTTAAACACTTTGCTTTGCTTTACAGAAACGGATTATCTGGGTTAGGAAGGAAAGGCCAGGCAGTTCACAGCTGTAGATATTATTTATTCTTCTTGGTAAGTGTGTAGAAGTCTCTCCTAGATGAGACCAACAGTACCTTCTATTGTCCAGAAATGAAACAGTTCTAAGTGAGAATCAGCACAGTAGCACCAACTGCTTTTGGAAAGATGCTTTGGGATTCTTACTTAACTTGCATGTGAACAAATTTTCAGCTTTAGGAAGAAAGAAAAACTTAACTAAAACTTTGGCTTATGAGGTGAAAGGCAGCTGATGATTTATTTAGTTCCAAATGTGCCCTACTTTGGAAATTGCTATCATTTGCTATGGAATGTCATCTAACTTTAAAAATAAGGAAAACAGAAAATAAGGGGGAAAAACCCCTCACCCTTAAAAGAGCACTGTTATGATTAAGATTGCAAAGCCAAGTTTTTAGTTCTACAGTTAACTCATCTTCATCTCTTGGAAGGTAATATTTTATACAATGCAATACAGTGATAACCTTAATGCCTTGAAACACACATTTCCCCATGTGACTGTTCTAGTGTAGGTTATGCTGTTTTTTCAATTTGTTTGCTTTAAGTTAAAGATTGCCATACCATTCCTTTTTGTTTCTTTCATGTTTAAATCTAGATCACTTCTTTGACACCATCTGTGGTTTGTTAATAGAATCAGCCAATAAATTTGTGAAGACTTTCTTTCCAGGCATCTTTTTAAAAATTTGAAGTTCAGATGTACAAAGTCAGTCACGTATCTAAGTGATAAACCACGACTGTAAGGTTCTCTGGCTCAAATATCTGCTTGCAGTGGTGAGCAGCTTTCAACTTAGAGCAGCAATTTTCCTTTTATTTCCCCAAAACCAGCTGTAAAAAACGATAACCAGCTTTAAACTTGTCATCCTAAAGGACTCCCTTTAAGCTGAGTAAAGCTGTGTGGTATAGCTCTTTCCACGCTGATAGATGAAGATGCAGCACATTCCCGATGTCCTCTGCCAATCAGTGGGCTCACAACTCCCGTGTGAAGTGAAAGGGCAAATTGGTGAGGGTTCAAATTCTAGTGCCGTGAATGCATCTCTAAGCTAACTCTCATTTTCAGCATTTGGGGAATATACTTGCAAGTGTAAAGCAAGATAAATCCTTTCAGGTGCCAGCATTTAATTAAGCTTTCAGCTATCTTTGTGAATGAACCGAGAGCATCTAATATGCATGTCTACAGGGAACAGATCAGGAGTACCACTCCATCTGTGAAGTTGTTTGCTATCAGCTGGAAAAAAATGTCTTCTCAATTAGCCTCTCTCTGTGTCTAACTTCCTCTGGAACATTGCATCTACTATAGCTGAATCCCCATTGTAATAAATGTACTTGAACAAAAAATACTTTGACTTCCTCCATGATGGCCTGTGTTTCTGGTAGTAATAGGAAAACAGGTTTAAGCAGTGGCAGGCTAAGCTGCCTGAGGTATAGAAACCAGCAGGGGAAGGACGATGTTAAATGATTTTAAAATAATTTAAAAAGTGTTCAAGGTTGTATAGCAGACCAGAGCAGAATTGTTCTGTAATTGTTCTGATTTTTTTTTCTCTCATACACTCTCTTACTATAAGTAAATGTATGTAGGATTCCCAAGGTTTAGTGTCTAATTGGAAACGGTAAGGATTTAAAAAGTTAAACCCCAGCTTGAGTGGATCTGCTTACAGGGACCACTGGCAATGCTTTACTCCACAATAGCAATCAACATAAAGACCTTACCTACCACAGAGAATTTTCTATCGGCTGGTTGGTCTAACGTGCTTATCCAATAAAATGCATCATGGTAACCATGTGGGCAGAACATTTTTGGAACAGATGATCTTTCACCACCCCAAAACCACCTGATCTCCATTTAGTACCGAAGTCATGAATGTAAATAAACACCAGGTTAGAATGGTCTTTTCCCACAGTATGTGAGAACTGATAATGTGACACTCACATCTCAGAAACAAATTGTTCCTGGGAACTGTAAGATGCTCAAAAGTCACGGTCACCAAAATGATTTAGAATAGCGCTAACGTTCACATGGCAAAATATGAATCAGTGTGCCAAATGTCAAACATTTGTACTTCAACTTTTTCTGTCTTGGTACTTCAAAGAGGAGCTACACAGTTTTTCTGTGTGTGGTATACTATCATCACAATTCAGACGTCATAAACCATTTTCAGCTGTCACAACCAGGTCAAGACTGAGTCTGTCTTCATCTGCATTGTTCCAGCTGGTTTCCTTGAATAACCAACACAAGCGCTCAAGCAAAATGAAGTAAAGAATTTCCCTCTCTAAAGGTAACCTCTAAATTAAGTATTCCCAAATCAAAGGAGTGAATGGTCTATTTGAAAATCAGTCAGCATTGGAAATCATTCCCCTACCCGCCCCAACTTTCCCTGTTTCTGCTCAGGACGCCCGCCCCGCCTCCTGACTACTCCCATCTTCCTTACTCCGTCCCTACATCACACCCCACCGCAACGCCACTAATCCAACACCACACTGCCCACCTCCTTCTTACCCCTGTCCATCATTTTGCTGCACACTGCTAACCTATCACCGAGCTGCTCTGGGGAATGAGACTGGTACGTATTAAGCTCTCTCTCCAACACAGCTGCCAGACAATTAACAGCATGAGTATCTTCCAAAATAGCTGCTTGTACTATGGCTGGGTGACAGGCCATGGCGGTGACACACGATTTCTCTCTACCAACTGAGTAAAGAGCACATGCTTTCCATCATCTGCTGTGCAAGGCTGCCTGCAAACTGCATGTAATACATACCTGTTCTAAAGGAATTTTCTTTTTAGTTCAAGTCTTTTTTTTAATGTACATAAAGGGATCAAAAAGCATTTCTTTAGGACTTTCGCTGTACACACATGTAACCGAGAAGGATTAAGGCTATTTAACATTCTTGTATTTTAATATGAACCTTAAGGAAGATATAACATGTGGAAGTATTTCCCCAATTCTCCTACTGCTCTGTATTATCTACCCACGCAGACAGATCACGGGCTAGGCCCTGAAAAGTAACATGATTGACATGAACAGTAACGAGGTATGCAAAAAAAAATCCTCTAAAAGGTGCCCTTTGGCTTCCAGACCTCCGAAAGCACTCACGTTTTCACGCTGCTTTCTGCAAACCATGACCGATGGAAGGATGCCTTTATTTACTCAGAACATTAATTTTCACATCACCACTTCTTGCTTCCATCAGACGCTTTTCAAAGCATGCTCAGCTATGACAGGAGCCGCTGCACATGCATGAGGGCCTGGAACAGAAGCTGCAGCCTCTGTAACACCAGGGTATGTCATGGGTTTGTAATGGCCACAGTACCCAGCGCCCCACACAGGGCACCGACAGGCGCTCAGAGCGTTGGTGAACCCTTTTGACGCGTACAGCACCTCGGTTGGAGGAGTTTATTTAAGACTCCCTTTCAGCCGGCTCTCCCTCCAGGTGACCCGAACCGAGCCGAGCCCTGCCCTCAGGGACGCCAACCGCCACCGC
>NW_008794621.1:2893933-2929583 GCF_000699145.1 Aptenodytes forsteri | reverse complement strand
GCCGCCCCTGCGGGGCTGGGCGCGAATCTGCTGCTACCCCGGGAAGAAAGTTCCGGGGAAGGGAGCGCCTATTTTCGCTGCCCGTGAAGGACGGGGCACGGCAGTGCCCGAAAAGCCGCGGCCTCCACGCGTGGTGGGCAGAGATCCCAGGCAGCCCGGAGGAGCCAAGCCGCCGTCAGGTTTGCTGACCTGTGTGGGGCTAGGTGAGGGAGGAGGTCAGCGGCTCAATTTCCGTCCTCGCAGATGCTCAAAAGCCGAACGGACGAAGCCCTGAGCAATCTGCTGTAGCTGACCCTGCTTTGAGCAGGGGGGGTGGGCGAGATGAGCTCCCCGGGTTCCTTCCCAACCTCAAAAACGGACGAAGCCTTGAGCAATCTGCTGTAGCTGACCCTGCTTTGAGCAGGGGGGGTGGGCGAGTGACCTCCCCGCTAGGTGAGGGAGGAGGTCAGCGGCTCAATTTCCGTCCTCGCAGATGCTCAAAAGCCGAACGGACGAAGCCCTGAGCAATCTGCTGTAGCTGACCCTGCTTTGAGCAGGGGGGGTGGGCGAGATGACCTCCCCGGGTTCCTTCCCAACCTCAAAAAATACGGATCCAGTGATCCTGCGAATAGGAGCAGGGAGAGCCACCCAGCACGGCGGGCTTGAACATCCTGAGCTCACATGCTTCCTGGATGCTGCATCTTGTAGACAGAGGGGTTTTGTGCTCCTCGCATAATTTGGTATGACCTCTAAAAGTCTGTGCATCCAGAGAGAGAACTCCAGTTAAGTCTTATGGGGACAGGACTGGTGTATGTAATTTTGAGCTTGGGATCTGTCACAAGAGCACTACTTTTTACTGGATCATTTGCTTGCTTTGTAACAAATTAATAACAGATAAAATGCAAACATTTGAGTATCAGAAAATGAAATGGTATAAGGAAGCTATTAAAAAACAGCAGAGATGATACATTTACACAGTAGTTCTAGCAAAGCATTAGCTTAAAAACAATTATGTTTCTTTGTATTGTGTGCAACCAGAAATTCACATTTGAAGCCTTTATTTGTCAAATACATGAATACAGACAGGGAAGAGGCATAAAATACACTTGGGTTTTGTTGCTTTGCTGCAGCATTACAGTGCTTAGTTTATAGTTAAAGAACACGTTGACATCCAAACAAGTCTCTTGTTAATACATTAAAATCTAAAGGAAAACAGAGGTGATGATGAAATAACCATAGAGTTGGATTTTGAATAATCTTGTTTGCTTTTGACAAACTCTTGTAGCACCGGACACAGATGTGTTAAATTTATGGGTTTTTTTCATGTTGATTTCTTTCAGATTTTAGTAGCATGATATTACCTGGAGAATTTAGGCTAGAAATTTTGGAAGTAGAAAAAAATAGTGATTAGTCTAAAAAGAGTCCAGTTGCCTGATTTTTATAAAAATTGTACTAAAAATAGATTCAAACACTTCTTCCTCTAAACACTGAAGATGTTTTTACTTTTGTCATGCTAATTTGTTTCTGTGATTAAGGGAACTTTCCAGTTTGTGCTTATGGGGAGGATGACTTACAAAAAATTCTAATGGATTTGTGACTAAGTACTGATTTTGATGAGTTTAAAACTTTCTGCGTAAAAGGGATAGGTCACACCTGTCAAATGTGGTTGTAGCAAGCACTTTTTTTCCCAGCTACATGTAGTTAAAACTTGTTTTGTAGTTGCTTTAGGAGAGCATGCTTTAGAAATTACCTGTTCTAGAGGCTTTGAACAACTTTGGAATTCTTGAATATTGAAGATTTTTTTCATAGCATAGATTAAAATCTGACTTCACAAACCACAAAAATGAGTGATGCTCATTATGAACTGGCTGTTATACGAGAACACATTTTATGAAACCTTATGTGTATTGTGTATTTGCATAATGGATAAAATAGTATTTAGTACTAGTAATTGTAAGTGCATTTATTCTTAGATCATGTATATTTGAAGAGGGGCAGTGTAGTTAAATTGTTGATATCAGGGAGCTGAGTATAAACCCCAGTTCAAGTAACCACTTTACTGTAAAATTTAATCCCCCGTTTTTTTGTATAAACTGACTTGTCCGATGCAAATGTTTGTGGCATTTATTGTCCGGAAACTCGGACATAAATTCTAAAATGGGCAGTAACGTAAGGTGGCAGTTTACTGTGTGGTTGTGGGAGAAGTAGTGTCCTCACTGGAGGAGGAGAATGACTACTCTGAGTACAAGGTATGAGGAGCTGCTGACATGCTGGTGCTTTGCACCAGGTAGAGTTTGATGCACCTGAGGAGGAAGCAGTTGTGACTAAAGGCCACATCTAAACTGCTCAAAACCATGTTTCTAAATACTAGCTACTTTAAACTAAAGTTGCTAGGCCTCCCCACACCATTGTGGGATTTGGGTTGTTGTTTGTTTCTTGGCTTTTTTTTTAATGGATGAGTCTGCCAGGAGGACTCTCCTCATTTGTAGTTGAGTGCAGAAGCTGCTGATGCACCGAGGATGCGCAAGCTCTGCTTAGTTTAGGAACTTGTCACAAGTAGGTGATGATTGCATGTGAACTCATAGGGCTGGGAAATGGGAGCTATTGACAAAGGAAGTGAGAGGAGGCTATTATGAAGGTTTAAGAAAAGGAGGTAAATATAGCAGTAATATGGAGACAGTTTTTGAATGTTCTAGTACTGCGTGACTTCATGTATATCCTTATTCCCATCCTATCTGTCCATTACCTTTACTTACCAAATAGCTTTTTTTCCTTGCTGTGCTTAAATGCTGATGCCATTCGCCTTCATCATCTGTTTATGTGCACATCTGGTTCCTGTCAGATTACGGGCTTGCTTCAGCGGGACTGTTGGAGTGAATGAAAAATGAGTGAGGTCTTATCTTAGAAACACCTTGAGACTGGAATTACTGTATTAAAGGACAGGACAAGCTGAGGTCCATTATGTGAGGGCAGGCATCTGGCACTTGTGATGCATATTAAGATTATGCAGAGTCTTGGCTTTCATTTTCAATAAAAACGTATCTAGCATGTCAGGCGGTAGAGATAACCTTCCAAGTATGACCTGAGCTCAAGTGATGTCTGCTTGAGGCTGATGTGCCTGAAGTCCAAATCTCAACCTTAACTGTTTAATTACAAACCATTTTTTGTCTGGGGCTTTGAATGGGGTTTGGGATTGGTACTGAAGCCCATGGGATCTGTAATTGAGTAATACATCTGTATTACTTCTTCTGAGAATAGAGGACGCTTACAAAAGAAGAACAGATTGGAAAACAGACTTCAGAAGGAAAAGAAACAAAAGACATAAAAGCAGTATTTTTGGAAAGTAATTTCTCAGTATGTTTGGTGGATATGACAGTGTTATTGAACAGTAAATTAATTGATATGAAAGATGATTTTGTTTGCTTGATCTCTCAAGAGTTAATCTTGGTCTTTAATGTGGCACCCTGGATTGAGGGCTGGATAAACGTGATCGGCCGTTGTCTGGACTATAAACAAACTAGTCTGTACAGGGCAAGAAAACAAAAAACACATAAAATGTTGCTTCACTTTTATTTCTCCCTTCATTAATGTTTGTGAATTTTATGGGAGAATGTTTGAAAAACTCTGTATTTTTCTTCTTGCTTAAAAGTTGTTTTAAAATAAACTCAGAGCAGAGATTAATTTTTTTTTTTTACAAACTTTAAAGAAAAATGCCTGTTTTCAACAACATCAGCATAGCTAATGGAAGGACTACTTAAAATCCAGGAAAGTGTCGGTTTTTCTTTGTGGAGATCATTTGGAATATAATGTAAACAGTGGAAGTAAAATATGTAGCTGTTCTCATCAGGGAAGGATGAGCACCTAACTAAAAGTTATTGTCAGTTTTAAATACAATTTTTCTGCTTTTTATTCTATAACTAAAATAAATGCTACTTGCATCACAAAACAGGTAACAGTAATCCAACATTAAATGTGATTTATTTGATAACAAATGGTGGAAACTGAGAATCTTGTATCCTGAGCACTGTGAATAACCCGTATCCTTTTAGCAATAATTATCTGACTATCTTTTGTCAGGTTTATGGCTACTAATGACTTGATGACAGAACTACAGAAAGATTCTATCAAGCTGGATGATGACAGTGAAAGAAAGGTGGTGAAGATGATTTTGAAATTACTGGAAGATAAAAATGGTGAGGTGCAAAACTTAGCTGTCAAATGGTAGGTATTCTTTTTCTATGGTGTGAAGAATTGTTTAATGACTGAACAACATAAAAGCACTTTTGAAAAACTTAAAGGACCACTGCTACGCAGAATAATTGTGAAATTGATGTCCACAAAGGAACCCTTGTACTTGTAGGCTACTTGCCTTAATTGTAGTTTCTTACAGAACTTATCTTTTGTTGACATTGTAGATTAACATTTGGGTTTTCAGGTGACAAATAGCACATGCAGTCCTTGTTGAAAGTATATGAATGACATGCTTGTTCTTTGGTGATAATTCTTGAATGCTAAATAGATTTAAAAAGATTATAATTTATTGGTAGTTGCCACATTGATATTTGACTGTGAGAAGGTAGATGATGTGTAGGGGAAGAATTGTAGTATTGGAGTAGTTTTCAAGCAGAGATAAAAACATAAAAAGGTAAATAGGTGGTCGTGGTTATCAAATATGGAACTCACCTCTTCCCTAACGTTCAGAATACTGTGTTAATGGTTTTACATGCTTTACAGGAACTGTAAATGTTTTATGGGGTCAGGATGCAGTTACTTGCATTTCAGAGACTTCTGTTGCTTCAGTGCCCTCTCTTCCTCGCTTTATTTAACTTTACATGTGGTGTGGCTTTTCCAGAGCACCCTTTGAAGAGGCGCTACTTTTATTATGACTGACTTTTTGTTCTTGGCCCTTCTGACTTCTTGTGCCCTTTAAGGAGGGCCTCTCTGTTAAGAAGCTTCTAGTGTTCCTGAGAATGCTTCTTGTTTGTGAGCTCAGTTTTTTTTTTTTCATATGCCATCTATGCTACTCACATTCCATGAGGCATGGATTGAAGTAAACTTGCTACACAAGAGCTTGGGACAGCTTTGAAGAGAAGTTTCACATTGTGACTAGCTGAGTTTGTTTCACTTTGTTATTCTTTACAGTTTGCCCTATCAGACTAGCAAAGCAGAAAATTAAAGCCTGTGTGTACATCTGCTTATGTACTTAGAAGCAGTGCTTGCTTCAGCTTCTGAAATATTTTAAGCGATGGTAACCAAAACCTTGCACAGAGAAACTAGTGTAGGAATAGCAAGTTTCAAGCCAAGGTTTAATATTAGCAGTGTAGTAATATAATTGTCACTACTTTTTCATTACTCTCAGCAGGGTTGCAGTGTTGTTAAAATGCATCTTCCCCCCCCCCCCTTTTTAAACAAACAACACAAAATGTCATGTTTCTTTTTAATTCAAACTTCTGAAATGTCAAAGTTCCTTGTGATGCAGCTTAAGTTCTATAGCTTTGAAACAGATGGCTTGTACTCAATTAGAAGAGTAGATTATTATGAAACTTGGCTCAGGCTTAGAATTGTCTTTGTGTGAAATGGCATTTTGTGGAAAAGTTACGTTACAGCATACATGCTGCAACATACACTCATCTTTAATGTACATCCTAAAGTTATCCTGAAGTTTAGATTAATGCACATAGGCACAGCTTATATATCACAATCTTTAATGGCAATGTTAGAATTTTGGACCTAAAGTACAAGTAATGTTTATTAAAACATTAAAGAATGATTGCAACAGGAAGAGAATGAGAAAATAGATGGCTGCCTGTGTATGCACCATTCTTCTCTTTTTAAAGTTTACTTTGACATACTGATAAAATTCTTGGATTTAATTAAAATGACAGGATCTATTTAAAGTTTGGAGTCTTTTCGAGAAATCCAAATAATGTTAAAGAACAGTGTTAAATTTACTGTAATGGGACAAGAAACATGATGGAAAAGTTTTCAGGTAAATTGTGAACGTTTATCTAGAATGTGTACATTCTTGAACCTATTGAGCTTTTTTCGCATTCCAGTCACTTGTAGATATGCTTTGAGGACAAAAAAATACCCTAGAAGAGTCTTCTCTTCTACGAATCTTAGAATCATTAAGGTTGGAAAAGACCTCTAAGATCATCGAGTCCAACCGTCGACCCACCACCACCATGCCCACTAAACCATGTCCTTAAGTGCCGCATCTACACGTCTTTTAAATACTTCCAGGGATGGTGACTCAACCACTTCCCTGGGCAGCCTGTTCCAATGTTTAACCACTTCTTAAGGCAGCTTATACTCACGGTGTTGTTCCATGACAGTTTTAAGCCAGTCTAAGCTAATGCTGCTGCTGCTCTGCTGTTCTCGCCCTCCTTGTCCCTTATCTGATTTTGTTGCACTCTGGTTTGGGGACTTAGTTTTCTTCTGGCTTAGCGCTCTCCTCTTGCGATCAGATGAGCATTGGTAGAAATAGTAGTGGGGGTGAAGGATGGGAAAGATTGAACACTATTAAGCTGTAGTTTTTCTAAGACAGTTCAAGCTGATCTAAAGTCTGCCATCTACTACAAGACTGGGTGTAAGCCCAATTCGTTGGGAAGTTAAATTCAGCCAGCATGTTTTTCTTGACTTTTTGGTTTTTAAATATTTTGTGGTGTTGTTCTTTACTTTTATATTTCTGTTACAGATTTCTGGCACTTTCAGCTGAGGAAAGCATAAACTGTGTTTAGATCTCTAATTTAAATGCTCTGGTGAACTTTAGAGACTATCAGCAGGGACTTTCATCAGACTGGTACTTGATGACCCATTTAAGTATAGATTCCCTCTTTCATAGAAAAAGGGTTTAAGACAATCCTATGTACCTTTGAATCCGTATTTGAGACAGATTTTTCCTTGAGGAAAGGAGGAAAGATTTGCAGTTTGTTAGGGGAGCTTCCTCTACAGGTAGATCAATGGAAACACTGTGAATGGCAAAGGTATTGATCACTCCTTGAGCAGGTAAGAATCTCTTGCAGGAGGATTGCTCTTTCAAGGTTTGATTCTTGAGGTCACTGAACAGAGCAGATTTAAAACAACTTGGAGCAGCCTTAAAGCAGCATTTATTTTTAGGCAAGCGTAACAACAAGTAAGCAGTGTTCCTGGTGTTGCCTTATCCGCTGCTTGCTTTCACATTTGGGTAGGAAGGGCTCTATTGCTTAAAATGCTGATGAACTTGTTTCTTATTATCTCTTCAAAGCACACTAGTGACTTTGTTCTTGATCCTTTCAGTTATATTACACTGGTTTTGGACAGGATAAAACATGTTGTTCTTTGGTTAGCAGAAGTCAAATTGAGAGTTCATAGATATTTGGGTCGCTACCTTGAAAGATGATTGTGCAGTTCATTTCTGAATAAAAATGAAAATTAATGAGCTGCCTTAGTACTTTTGGAATAAAAGTCAACCTGCTCTAAGCTTTGACCCTACAGAAGGGAAAGGAGTTTATTTGTCAAGCTTCTGTTATTGCAGACAGTAGATGCAAACTAGGTCAGTAACTGCAGGTTGTTCATCTTGTTTTTCTTAAGAGCATGTAAAATTTTAAATGTATTCTCGTTGCCTACGTTTCTTCTGGAGGAGTTGTTCTTTGCTTCATGTGATAGTCATAGGCTGTTTTACAGTCAGCCAATGTAGAAAATGCTATTGGACGTTCTTACAGCATATTCTTAGTTTAAGGCTGTTAGTGTAGTCCAGCATGGTATCCTGTGCACCTTATGGCACTGGTAATTATACTGCCTGTAGCTCTATCCAAGATTATGTGCATCTGGGTTAGACAAGCAGTATGGTTTGTCTAAGCATAGGTATTGTGTTGGATGGACTGTTTGTTTGTCATTGCTGATAATGTTGGTAATGTTCTCTTGGCCCAAATTGCACATTAATTGTTTCATATGTTCAGTGTTGCAGTTTAAGGATGAACCGCTTCTCATTTTGAGCAGTTATCTATGGTTTGATATTCTGCCATTTAAACCTATACTTACAAATTTTTGTTTCACACTGTGAAATGTTTCCTGAAACCTGTAAAAACCCAAACACACGCATAGATATATGGGAAAAAAAAAAAGTGGGATTAAAGTAAATACTTTCAGTGATTCCTCCCTTGTGATACTGTAGTTTCTCTGCATTTACCAGTGTGACTTCTCTGGGCAGTAATTCAATATAGGGAACCCTGCTTGATGCTGTGAGTGTGAGTCATTAGTGTGAACAGGATGATGCTCATATTGACTGTTGTGTGGCTGATCCGGTTCAGCAGCTTTAAAGCGTTTTGGATGCTGTGGTAATAGACTGCTGCACATCACGCTATACTGGTGATTTGAATCCTTTTTTTTTTTCCCCATTTGTGAATTTTAACTCTTCCCTGTAAGTAAATGTGCTTATTTGATAACCATTAAAATATGCCAGTGTGGGACTATAATTGATTATGTCCCTCTTCCTAATAAGGAACTACACTATGAACACCTTTATTTTCAAATGTATGTAACTTAAGGGAGACAGTGTGTTATAGTCGCTGTTTATCTCCATAGGCAACTGAATGAGCTTTTGACTTTAAGAGAAACTGGATGCAAATTACTGGCTAGTGAAAGGGAAAAGATCAAAGAACACTTAAAACAATATCTGAAACTGCCTTCAAATGTGTAAAATACATGCTTAAGTGCAAAAGCTTTGTATTCAGAACTGATTTTATAAAATAAGGTTATAGTTTATTTTCAACTTCTGATAAGCTTCGTTTGTAATCTGGGACTAATAATAAGGTCTGTAAGTGATATCTGCTGATTTTTAAAGGCCAGAAAAGCTTGAGGCAGTCTTTTTTAAGATTTACTTCATAATTGGTGTGTCAGCTTTATTGAACTAATAGGCTGAATAAGTAGGACTGAAGATGCTAATTCAGGTAAAATCTGGTTTAACACTTTCTAGAAACTGTAATTTCAAGTGTTTGTGTGAATGACTTTGTCATTTCAGTTGTTTGGTCATCTTTAAAACATCAGCAAAAAAGTGTTTCCTGTACTTAATTGAGATGGATCTAATTGACCAGCCTTTGCTGTGATTTAGTTACTCATAGGTTACACTTGAAAAACAAACATATTTAAATCAGAAGAATTTAGTAGTTGTTCAATAGTTCAGGTTTAAAAAAAAAAAATCCTTACCATCACTTCAGATGTTTTCACTTATGGAACAACTGTTTTTTGGTGGAGATCTGCTTCTGGTCTGTCAAAGTCAGTGTATAAAAGGATGGTGTCGGCTGCAGGTCTCCAGGATGTGGAAGATGTATTTTCATAGAGCTGTACAAGCTGCAAACTGCAAAGAGCAAAAGACCTGACCTTTCTAGCAGTGAAAGGAGGGGATGACATTGCCACCTGGAATCTCACCAGCCAGATAGCAAACTTGCTTGCTACTGATCAAAAGCAAACTTTCAGGATTGTTGCTCTGAAGGCTTGCCATATTTTTGAAAGGATACTGTTACTCAGTTTTATATGAATACACTTCCATAATTGTACATGTGCTTGTTCCTGCTTCCTAGTGCTTCTATTTGCAATACTTCTGTTGGAGCATTCAGTGTTACAAATATGAAATAGTTTCTACGGTTTCTGCACTCACACCTTTGTATACTGTAGTCTGTTGATAGTAATGCCCAGGGAATTTCTCTGGACTACTGTGGACAGTCATCATACCTTGGAATTGTGATTGTTTCTGTTCTAGGTGATTTGTGCTTGCATCGCTTGCAAAACAATTTACTATGCACCAAGGGTAGACATGTGCAACAACACTGTGAGTAGCTGCTAACTGACAGTGGTGTGTATTTGAAGAGGGGCTAGTGATGTGTCAGTGAAACACTGTGAAGGGAAAGCTTGGCTGAAGAGTGAAATCAAGTTGTGGAGAAAGCTGTGAGCTTTTTGAGCAACTGGAGAAAATATTTCAACTTTTAGGAATGCAGTCAGATGGCTTGATGTATTTGAGTCTAGGAGCTAATTCTTGATAATAATCTGTGTGTTGGCAAATGCTTGTGTACAAATTTATCAGGAATTTATCTGTTGGAGGAAAAAGGTCTTTACCAGTATCAAAGTCCAGAAATTATTTTAATAAGATTGCAGTATTAATTTGACATGATTGAAGCATTAAAATGACCAGATTAGACTGTGGATGTGGTCCTCTAAACCCCTACTCTCAGGGGTTTAGTAGCTGTGGAGATGGTTTGATGGAATCTAAAGATTCCAGTGCAGTGCCCTTTTCCTAAATTAAAGGGCAGTGCGAGGTTAGGGCCTGAGGTTTGGCTGCTTTTAACAAAGGGTGCTCTGTCAGAGCTGTTCATTTCTGCAGGGGTAGGTGTACCTGCTGAAGCAAGTGAGAAACCGTTCCATTACGTCTTCATTTCTGTGCACTTAAAGGGCTTCTTTTTATGCCTTTCATCAGATACCAGTCAGTATCTCAATTAACAGTTCTCTTGAGATTATCTGTTTTCTGTATCTTCTAGAAACGTTGCACCAAAGTTGTTTTCGTGTATTTTTTTTTAAGATGTCTGCATATCTCTGTAAAGTACTCTGCAAAATGAGTAAGTTGCAATCGTCCTGAATTTGTGGCATTGGGGTGATCATAATGCATCAGCTTCAGATCTCTGTGGCCTAATTTGACTAATGTCAAATTAGTTCGAAATTTTGTGCATTAACAAAACTGAGTTGTATGTGATATTTCGGTAAATATGTTTTGCCTTTGCTTGCTTTTTTTTTTTTTAAATTCCCAAATTGCCAGTATTTTCAGCAGGTTGTACCATGCGAGTAGGGTAATGATGGGTAAGGAGAGAAGGAAACCAAGGAGGTTACAGTTTGTGAAGGAAGGCATGGAAAGCGGTAGGAGTGATTGTCTTGGGAATCGCATATTCCTGGGTGTTAATCTAAGTGCTGTGCCTCGAGTGCAAACACCATTCTGAGTTCATGGGGGTAAGGCATTATGAGCATGGCCATTGAAAGAGAAGCTCCTAAGTTTGCCTAATATGGTGACAGACCACCAAATCAAAACTTTGAACCTTACTTTGGTTACTATCGTATTGTAAGAGACACTTAGTGCTTGAATGCAAGGGTTTGCTTTATGTAATAGATAAATCTCCTTTGTCCATGTCCTCCTGTCTGCACTTCTTCCTTGCTGCCTTTTGCTTCTGTTGGGCATTTTTTAATGATAATTAGCTCTTGCTGCTGTGAATTCTTGGAACTGGGAAAGAAGGGTAACAACAGTGGGGTACATACATCTTCCATCCCAAAACCTGTTGTATTTTGGTTTTATCCTACTGTATAGAGCCATGTCTGCTAGCTGTCCGAGAGGGAAGGCCATAGATCTCAGCCCTTTGAGTCCAGCTGGAATTACTGGCTTGCAGTCTTCTGGATCGGAGCCTAGTCCTCCCATCTAGCTCCCTCCAACAGCTGTGTGTAACGGTTTAGTTTGAGCTGTTGCAACACTGTCTTTTTTTTTTTCAGGAGTGGAGAAAATGGGTGACCAGATCAGGTGGAACAATGATTTTTGAGGGTCTACAGTTGTCCTGTGGCATGAGCTGTATGGTGGAGAGGGATGGCTTTGGAATGACTGAGAGGACTTCTAAGGCAGGAAGCGTGAAAGGCATGGAGAACTCCAAGTGTGTTTGGGAGCCTTTGTAGCAGGAGGAATGGAAAACTTGATGTTCTGAGACTGAAGAGAAGACTGAGTTTCAGAGGAACTTGGAACATGTAGATTTGGATTTACCTTGTAGGTGCTTCTAAACGGTGTTCCAGACTGTTCCTCTTTTTTTCCACATGCACACTCACAAGGACAGTTGCTCTGACCAGAAGTGGGGATTGCTAAACTGACTGGTTCAAAATGAACAAATTCATTGTCAAGTTTGACTATACATTGAGAAGTTAATTCAGTGTGGTCCAAGGTGCCAAGTCACATTAAAAAATGGTGAGATAATACAAAGCGTGTATAGGTCAACAAGTAAAATTAATACAAGATAACATTTCCTTGTTAACAGCACTCTGGAATTAAGCTACACATCCTCAGATCTCCACTGCTAAAGCAATGCAGGAATTTCTTTTTTCCCCAGCAGTACCAGCAAGGTAGTAAACATGTGGGGTTGTCTTGCTGTCATTCTTGGCAAATACAGTACTAAGCTCCTAAACTAAATTCAGTGCCTTTATGCTGAATGCCATAGCCTCAAGCCTTTCCTTCTGAATAGTGATCTGTGACCTGTGTGTTCCATCGCAGCTGTCTGGCTGACAGTTTTATTAGCTAGTAGTGAACCCCGGGTCCAGCTGTGTTCTTGGAGAGTTAGACTTAAACTCCAGAGCCATTTCCAGTAAAACAAGAAAAACCGTTTCGCTTGTCTCTCAATACATATAAATTAAGAAGGGAACTCTACTTTAGACTGTAAAGACTCAAGAGTGATTTTTCTGTCTCAAAACTCTTGTGGGTTTCTGTAATACAATAATGTGGGAATTAGATGATTTAAGTGTTAAAGCATACAGTAAGTTTTTGCCCGAGTGGCATAACTTAGTTTGGATTTTGGACTATCTACTTTCAGAATAACAGTCTTCACTGAGAGCTTAGTATCTTGCTTGCTTGGACAGAATTTCTGCTTGCCTATAGATGATTTCGCACCACCACCACCCCCATGCCTAGTTTTGTGCAGTTGACTTAATGCCTGTGCTTTTTTTAATGTGAAACTTGCTCTTAATTCAGAATAATTTTCAAAATCTTATGAAATAAAACCAAAACAATTTTTTTTCCTCATTGTAATCACTAAGGTCTGAAAGGAAGTACTTTGCATCCAGATGGTTTCTTTCCAGTAATCTGGTACAATTAGAATATGATGTATTGAATTTATTAATTTTACTAGAGCTGCATACTGATATTTGCTAATCAGGGTTTAGCTCTGTACCATGATCTGGCAAACTCCATTATTACGTTGTACAATCAAATGTACGAAGTTGGAAGTGCTCTTCCCACCTTTTTCCTAGTGTCGTGAGCTTGTTTTGTTTCTGTAAAGTGCTTTGAAAGGCTAGTTTTATGATGTATTGAATTTATTAATTTTACTAGAGCTGCATACTGATATTTGCTAATCAGGGTTTAGCTCTGTACCATGATCTGGCAAACTCCATTATTACGTTGTACAATCAAATGTACGAAGTTGGAAGTGCTCTTCCCACCTTTTTCCTAGTGTCGTGAGCTTGTTTTGTTTCTGTAAAGTGCTTTGAAAGGCTAGTTTTGGAGAGGGGGAAAAATACTTATCCTTGTGTATCAAACTAGCTTGTGGCTAAACTGTTCTAAGTTTTGGGGAGGGGGAAAAATCTTTATCCTTGTGTATCAAACTAGCTTGTGGCTAAACTGTTCTAAAAGTTTGATAATTGCTATTTGTTCAAAATCAATGAAAATTTAAGTGCAAATTAATATATTAAACTTTCCAAATATTACTTTTTTTTTCTAAGCATGGGCAAACAGTCCATCTTTGGACAGCATACTCCCCTTGTGCATTTGACAAGGAGTTAAACTAGGCAAATACTTCCAGTTGAAAGTTGTTTTATTGTTAATTATGTTAATCTATTTTAAAAATAATTTCATCATCTGCTTGTAAAACTTCTGCATACTTCTGATGTTTCAATACGGTCGTGACCATGTGGTCCTAAATCATTGCAGTCTCAACATACTTGTAGTGAATAGTGGCATATATTTGAAAGTTTAAACTTTGCTTTCTTGAACTTAGTCTTGTATTGATAACAGATTAGTTGGTTCATTTTACCTCCAGGTTTTCAGTTTGACTTCAGCTCTCCAAAATTAGTGTTTACTAACCCTATAGACATCATTTTAGTCTCAGTTAGCTTTGCTAGAATCAACTTTAATACTGTATACATCTGCTTTTCATTAAAGTTCAGTGTGGAAAAAAACTAAAGTTTCTATGGAGGCGTTACATTCTAATGTAGTCCTAATATAATCAGTTTGTGATTGGCTTTAAGATGCTCCTTTTTCTGCATTTGTTCATACATTGATTTCAACATATTTCAGTTTTATAGTTCTGGTTTATAGAGAGGTGTGTACATTGTGTACAATGTTGAAGGGCAGATACAAAAGTTGGAGCCTCCCTTGTAAGCCAGAGAAACATCCATGATTTCTGATTCGTAATGCTTGGCTCTGTTAGTTGCAGTAGGAGACATGGCCTCTTAGCTCAGCACTTGAAGCCACTTTAACGCTCTCTGTCCTCACAGCACAAATCTGATGGAACCATTGCACAGGCTCGCTTTGACTTCTGTACTGCAAGTTGGACCCTGACTTTCACAAGAACAGCAACAAAACTTAAGCTTGTGAAAAATGCTTCCTAAAAATAACGACTTAGCGTGTGTCTTTCCACTCCTCAAAATCTTAACCAGATTGTTTTGATACAAAGGGCTCACTTAAAATCCTCACACTTTACTGCTCATCAAAGTTCACACTGAGAACACACATGTAAAATCTCTTGAAAACCTTCCGTGCTTTCTCACTGTGGCTGAAGTTGAATTTGATGGTGATGCGTATAACTTGAAGTGTGTTTCACAGGAGGAAAAACATTGAGGTGCTGTTGAGAATTGGGCTGTAGGATTTCCTTAGTGGGACATCTGGAGCAGCTGCAAAACAACTAGGGGATGGTCTGTGCACAAGGCTAAGTCGGAATGCTATTTATTATCCTTTTGATTCAGATGGAAGAGAAAATAAATAGTAGTTTTCTGGAGATACATCTGTGTTTCTGTTAATTCTGCTGGTGGGCTACACTTCCAGTTCACGATTCCCACATTTTCTGTAGATGGTCCTGGCTACTGCTGTCTCCATTCTTGCCTCAAGCCATTGCTTTTTCTCCTATGTGACTGTTGCACACAGCTCCTTGTCCTCCTGCCCTTGCTTCTGTTGGGGTCAGTGCAGAACCTAAGCTTGGTAGAACTTTAGTGTCGTGTCACATCTCGCCTCTAGTGTTGATGTCTCATTAGTAAGCATGCTTTCTTGATTGGATAGTAGTATTACGGATGTCACCACAGAGAATTAAAGAGAGACTAGCTGGCAAGATCAACATACAGAGAACAGAAGTTTACAAAACAAGGGAGCTATGTCTTTCAGAGTGATTACTGTATGCGTAGGTTGACTGTACTGTTTTTTGATGGAACATGGTAGGAATGCCTATAGCACAGCTTGTAACACTCTGTACTGTTTTTTGATGGAACATGGTAGGCTTGTAACACTTTTTTTTTCAGAATTTGATGTGTTCGTTGTTAATGTAGTATGTTTGAGGGAGTTGAATTAGATTAAAGTATTTGGTAATTTAAAGTCTTTCAAAATTAATTTCCCATTTCTGAGATGCTTTGTCCGAAGGCAGATGTTTTAAAAATAGGAAGAAACTAGATAAGCAAATTTGGAGTGAGAAATGGGAGGGGTAGTAGGAGAAGGAGTAAGTTCTTGGAGTTCTTATGCAGGTTTTTCACAGGTGAATGGAAGGAAATAGAGACAATAGAAGGCTCTGTTTTTGCATAACTTCCCTTTTGGAACAGAACATTAACAATGGAGAGATGCTGAAAGTTGGTGATAGGGCTAGGAAGATGGTGAAGGATGCTATATTTTTTAGCAATGAACTAGACTTTACTAGGACATCTGCGGTTTTACTATTTTGAATAAATGGGAGCATTTGACAAAGGAATACCAGATTGTTACGATCCTCAAAACAGTTGGAATGACTAAAAACTCACAATAAAGAGGAAATGTTGCTGTGTGCTGTGTGTATAGTGCTTGGAGTCTGTGTGAAGGAGGGCATGCGGTGTCATTGTTTTTTATTTTACCATTTGCATTCGCTTAAGGAAGGCACTCTAAGGTATAGAATGAGTCTGAGTGTGTATCAGATTGAACCCAAGCATTGTGTAGAATAAAGATGCAGTAATTAAGAAGGTTGCTTACTTGTTTGTGAACTAAGCAGGCACTGATGGTTAAGCGCATAAACTGATGGCTCTGACTAGGTAACTTTTGTTATAAATCTTGGTGTTAAGTGAGAAGTAAGAGGGACTCTGGTTTTGAGACTGAAGCAGAACAGTCATGCAAAAACTGTTTCCACCACTAGATGAAAAACATGTACTAAACCAGTATTTTGTTACTAGATTTACGGAGACAGGTTATCAACCCAGGCAGCTGAAGGTTTTCAGATTTTAAAATTCTGCTTTATATTGCTACCAAAACCAACCTTAAGTTTGTGACTTGAATGCAAAATACTGAAATAAAATGAGGGGGTTTATTTAAGGTTGCAGATTTAATACTTTTCTTCTCTTTATACAGCCTTGGCCCTTTGGTGAGTAAAGTGAAGGAGTATCAAGTGGAAACTATTGTAGATACCCTTTGTACAAACATGCTTTCAGATAAAGAACAGTTACGTGACATTTCAAGCATTGGCCTTAAAACTGTGATTGGAGAACTTCCCCCCGCTTCCAGTGGTAAGGCATTTTGTACTCAAGACTATCTAGTTTTATCGTTTCATTACTAATTAAAAAAATGCAAAAGCTGGGTCCTTTAGTGAAGAGGATTCAGTTCATTTAACATTGGAACTAATTTCTGTCAGAGGAAAAATGCATGGCACAAATATCCTTTTGGTTTCTTCTTCTCTGTATTTTCAGATTTTACTAGTTTAAAAACTTTTTTTACTGAAGAATTGCATTAATGTGAAAAACAACTTTTTTTACTGAAGAATTGCATTAATGTGCAAAGCAAACTGTACAGTATATGAACTTCGGGATAACAAATTGAGTAGAAAACCTCCTATTTTAATAATTGTCTGGTAGAACATTTCTAGGCTGTAGTAGTAGCTAAATGTCATCTTGCTTTTTGATTGATAGTATTCTTTCAAATTGATTATAACGGGTATTTTTCTTTAATGACCTGATTTCTTGTCTCAGTTTCTGGTAAGTGTTTTGGAAAGTACCTTGTGTTTCTAACAGTTGCCTGTTAAATTACTGAAATGCTTACCTGCAGTTTTAAATGAAGGCAGTCTTTCCTCCAAAAGACACAGTCATGATGAACAGCTCATCAGTTAATGGCATTCTTTTTTTTTATTCAAATGCTTTTCAGATATCGTAGTATAGGATATGAATGAGAATAGAGAAGTGATTAAAAAGGCTTTAGAAATGCAGTTTTTAGAGACTGAGGTTTCTTCAATTAAAAAAAAAAAAGCTCTGATTTTAACATCCTTTACTGAAAGTCCACATTTAAGTCTTGCTTTTATCAAGCAGTAGTGAGATGCCTAAACTTTGATTTACTTAAAATCAGTTATTTATTTAGTTTAAGCTTTTATTCTTTCCTTTTGTTTTGTGTAGGCAAACAAGATTTTGGGGTGGAGGTAAAGCTCAAACAAAAATGTAGCAAAAGCATAGAATCATTAAGGTTGGAAGAGACCTCTAAGATCATCGAGTCCAACCGTCAACCCAACACCACCATGCCCACTAAACCATGTCCCTAAGCGCCTCATCTACACGTCTTTTAAATACTTCCAGGGATGGTGACTCAACCACTTCCCTGGGCAGCCTGTTCCAATGAGAATCTTTCAATATAATTAGTATTCCTAATACAAAAGTAACCTAGGTGTTATTTCTTGCTCTCAACTCAAACACAGATTGTTGGGTTTTTTCTTAGCTTCTATGGTAACACATTTGACTGTCCAATTGTTATGTTTAGTTTCAGTCATATAGTTAAGAATAAGCCATAAATATATATAAACTATATTTAATATAGGTTGGCATGGTATTAATTTCACATAGAAATTCCAAAGTGTGATGAAAAAAACTTAATGCAAATGAAGATGAGTACTAGCCATTGGGTAGCTGTTACTATGACATGAGTTTCTTCTCATAATTACTCCGAACAAGGTTAGATAGTTGGAGGAAGGGGGAACTGTGGAGTTGTGGTAAAGAAATTTTTACTTCAATTTTAAAATACTTCGGATATACATTTTTTCCCCTTTCTCAAATGTTTCAGCAGTATTCAGGTACTTATTATTTAAGTAGCTGCTTGTGCAATTTTATTTTGCTTTTTTGTTATACAGCTGTTCTTTAGAGGTGGCTCTATCTACTTCTGTGCTTCCCTTTACCTTTTAGTTTATTCCTTTATTTTTACCTATAGTCCTTTCATTTACTGCTCTAGACTGTCTTGGCCTTCGCTTTCCGTTGCTGCCCTGCCAAAAGCAGTGTCCTTTCTGTTTATACCTTATGGGACAATTAAGAAGCTCTCCTTCTCAGTATGTTTCTACATAGATAGTCTTTCAGCTCTAATGCAGAGCTTATGTTACATTAACAAACAAACTGGCTGTTCAAGCTTGTTTTGTTGTGTGGGAAAAGCTTCTTTATGTTGAGATCACGTTTGCGACTACGGAAAGCAACCTGATCTCTGGTGTTAAAAACTGTATTTTTTTTTTAATTATGAAAATGCTGAGGTTTTGTTGTACTTTCAGGTTCTGCATTAGCAGCTAATGTTTGCAAAAAGATCACAGGGCGTCTCACTAGTGCTATAGCCAAGCAGGAGGATGTGTCTGTTCAACTGGAGGCACTGGATATCATGGCTGATATGCTGAGCAGGTAAACATCCCTCTTCCAAAATGCTGGTGAATGCTGATAAATACTCTTTAAAGCTTGAACTTTGATTTTCCAAATACTAAATTTAAATTACTTTAAGTTATATGAAATAATATGGTAAGGTATTAAGTATAGGTGAAACTTCATTTAGGAAAAAAAATACAGTGAATGTATTGAAGAGAAGTTGATTGATAGATCAATTACTTTAGTTCTCAAAAGATTAAATAATATAGTTTTAAGCTTATTTCTAATGTTTATTGCTTTGAGGGTATATTTTAAACGTTTTTTTTTTTAAAGTTCCAAAAGCTTAAATTTAAAGACTTAATTGGAATCTTTGTGATGTTTTGGGAATATTTAAAGGAATTGTTGTACAGTATATGAACAAAGTTATCTAGATTCAATTGGTTTGAGTTTGTGTTTTGTCTGTTTTAAGGCAAGGAGGACTGCTTGTTAACTTCCATCCTTCAATTCTGACCTGTCTGCTCCCCCAGCTGACTAGCCCCAGACTTGCTGTGAGGAAAAGAACCATCATTGCTCTTGGTCACCTGGTTATGAGTTGTGGCAATATGGTTTTTGTTGACCTCATTGAACATCTGTTGACAGAGCTGTCTAAAAATGATTCCATGTCAACAACTAGGACCTATATACAGTGTATTGCTGCTATCAGTAGGCAAGCAGGTCATAGAATAGGTAAGAAAAATATATAAATTATCTGTAACTTTAAAAGTTTTTAGATGAGAGTAATTATTTTGCCAATTTTTTTCTCTTACCAGGTGAATATCTTGAGAAAATAATTCCTTTGGTTGTAAAGTTTTGTAATGTAGATGATGATGAACTACGAGAGTATTGCATTCAAGCCTTTGAATCCTTTGTTAGGAGGTAAGTTATTCTCGGGTACCTATTTCAGGCTTTCTTAAGATCCAATAGTGTGTACCATTTGGTTGTAAGCTGTCAAGAGGCAGTCTCCTTGGTACAAAATATTTTTGCAAGCTTTGAGCTGGAACTGTTCCTATAACTCTGTCTTGTAACTTAACTGTTAAGCAGTGTGTTATGTCTGTACTTCAGAAACTTTTTGCTGTGCCATTGCTACTTATGCAAACAGGAGGGGGGAAGTATTCTAATAATATCTGTTGTCCAACAGTGGTGGCAAAAAATTGATATCCAAAGGCATATCTTGGTCCTCCACAACCTTCCAGTCTAGCAGATCCAGTTACATAGTAGCATTGCCCTTTCTGACCTTCTTTTCTGAATTTCTGTAATTCAGATGGGTGCACTGATGGTACTTGGTTTGGCTGATGTCTCCAAAGTACAGTATATGCCATGAAGTCTTCTGGAAATATTTTACTCTTCAAAGTAATTTGACATTGATTGTATTTTTGTATTACACAGGTGTCCTAAAGAAGTTTATCCTCATGTATCTACTATTATAAACATTTGTCTTAAATATCTTACCTATGATCCTAATTACAATTATGATGATGAAGATGAAGATGAAAATGCTATGGATGCTGATGGTGGTGATGATGATGATCAAGGTATATTATCTTTTTGGTTTGGGGGAGAGGAAGAGCTTGTGAACCTGCACTCGTCTGAGAAAATTGATATGGGTGGTATTGCTACTAAGTACCAGTATTTGAATGACTTGTATACTTTTGCGTTCAATTTTTCTACTGTTTTTAAACATATCTTATGAACTCAATTCTTGGAATAAAAGTATAGGATGTTGTTGCTGGAGATAAATAATTGCAAGGGTGAACATAAAGTACAAGACATTTTAAAATACTTGAAAGGTGGGAAAAGGCAGAAGCATGTAGGATGATATAACTAAAGTGAGAAGAACATCAGTTAATGAATTGAAAATACATATTCAGCATGGGAAAGGCTTCTCACTACTTTCCACTAGAATATATTGTTACCTAATGCATAAAATCAGAATAGATTGAAAATTGCGAAATACTCGGTATTTTTCTGTAAGATAAAAAATCTTTTAGACTGAAAGGCATAACATATTGTTAATACAGTGGCAATACCTTGCCATATGTAAGGTTTTGCTTTATGAAAACTTGGACACACAAGTAATCTTAACCCAGAGCATGACATTCTCATTACTTTTAAGAATGAATGAGCTGTGTAGTTGTTGCTTTAGCACTTAAAAAGTCAATTTCTATTGTTTATTGTAAATTTTTGTTGCAATTTTTGGGGGCAGAGTATAGTTTTTTTATTCCTAGAAAGAAACAAACAGAATAATTTGTTGAATCTTGATCAGCTAGTCATTGTTGTTGCATTGTCGCTTATGTCACAAATAAAAAGGAATATGGTTTAAATCAGTAGTCAGGCTATAAATGCGATGGGAACCGCCTTGTCCTGTTTGCAGTTTAAATTAATACATGTGTAAGACTAGCGTGAAAAAATTGGCAGATAAAATAATTAGCCTTACAATTTAGGCAATTTAGAAGGCTTTTTATGTATGGTTTTTAACGTACTTCTGAACCTATTTCTTTGTGCCTTACACAAAGAACTCAAGTGTGTTCTTATTAATTGTTTAAAATAAAACTTGATGCTTTGTCTAGACTTGAACATATGCATAACTTATTTTTTCAAGGGAGCGATGATGAATATAGTGATGATGATGACATGAGCTGGAAAGTGAGGCGTGCAGCAGCTAAATGTCTGGATGCTGTGGTTAGCACACGACATGAAATGCTTCCAGAATTCTACAAAACTGTATCTCCTGCTTTAATAGCCAGATTCAAAGAACGTGAAGAGAATGTTAAAGCAGATGTTTTTCATGCATATCTTTCTCTTTTAAAACAAACTCGACCTGTGCAAAGTTGGCTTTGTGATCCTGATGCAATGGAACAAGGAGAGACACCTTTGACAATGCTTCAGAGCCAGGTTATTTGTCAAGATTTTTGTTATCTTTGGGAAGACACACTGAAGTTGTGCCCTGTTCATAAGGATAGTTCTTGAAATATGCCACATCATACTTTCTTTGTACACAGATTTACAGTTTATTACTGTAGTACTAACATAGAGAGCAAGCCAGGTAAACTAGCCCGGAAAAGTGCAGCAGTCTTGGAAACTGAAATTACTAACTCATGCAAATGTGCTTATCTGACTTCAGTTGTTCACCGTCACCTGTAAAAGTTGCGTGTCCTATGAGTTTAGCCAAATTACCAAAGCAAAATAGTTATTTTGTGCATTCTGTAATGCAGATGTAAGCTCCAATGATCAAGATAAAACTTGATTTGCTACAACGTATTTTATTTGCAGAATAAAAAGGATAGTGCTGAAAAACTTTTTCGAAGTGAATTATTTGGGTGACTTTTCAATTGTTGCTCTCTACAGTTTTATTAATGCAAATCTAGTTTTGCTTTGTTTCATCTCACCTTTTAAAGTTAAATTACTATTCTTTTGGATAGCAATTCTTTTGAATCTTCATTTCCCAGTGTTTATGACTTCTCTAGTTCTGTAGAGAAATCAGAAATAGAGGGGTAGGACACACATCTTTCTTTATATCCCCCCAGTGATCAAAGATGAAAGAAATGTCAGGTATTGAATCAATTAACAGATGTGTGATGATTACAGGTCCCCAACATAGTTAAAGCCTTGCACAAACAGATGAAGGAGAAGAGTGTGAAGACTCGTCAGTGTTGCTTTAACATGCTGACTGAGCTAGTAAATGTATTACCTGGAGCCCTAACGCAACATGTTCCTGTACTTGTACCAGGTATGAGAAACATATTATTAACCTAAAGATTTATTAGCAAATTGGATGTGGAGTTTCAAAATCTGTCTTGACTGTGCTTTTTGCAAAAGCTTTGAAGTGTTGCTTCTATTTAAAGAAATTGGCAAAATATATCAGCTACTGCATGGATCCATATAAATGTTTTAGTGACATATTTCCATTAATCTTGAAAACAAGGGTTGGTTCTAAGATTGAGATTTTTTTTTCTTCTGTATCTTAAAAAAAAAAGTTAATTTGCTTAATTGCAGGATCAAATTCCCTTCTTGCTCATTCTCAACAGAGCGAAATGTTGTGCGTATTTTAGCTTTTGGGACCTAAAATGTTGAATTTTGAAGTAACAAGGAAAAGTAAGTTTGGAAGAGTTAAAGGTTCAGAATCCCATTATAATTAAGAAAATACATCACAAACCATCAAATGGCCAATGTCCTCTGTGTAGAGGAAGCTTGAAAACTAATTGATTGAATAAAATGGTGAAAGGGGCTTGGAAGCATTCAAGAAAGGCTGGGAGCAGGAAAACATAAATTGAGTATAGCTGCCTTCAGAAATTGTGACGTGTTCCAACAGAATATAAATACCTAATCTAAAAATACATTTTTCTTTCTTCTTCCAGGAATAATTTTTTCACTGAATGACAAATCAAGTTCTTCTAATCTGAAGATAGATGCTTTGTCCTGTTTGTATGTGATCCTCTGCAATCATTCTCCCCAAGTCTTTCATCCTCATGTTCAAGCATTGGTACCTCCAGTTGTAGCTTGTGTTGGAGACCCATTTTACAAGATAACATCAGAGGCGCTTTTGGTTACCCAACAACTTGTAAAAGTCATTCGTCCTTTAGACCAGCCTTCTTCCTTTGATGCTACTCCTTACATCAAAGATTTGTTTACTTGTACAATCAAGAGATTAAAGGCTGCTGACATTGATCAGGAGGTGAAAGAAAGGGCAATATCTTGCATGGGTCAAATAATTTGTAGCCTTGGTGACAGCCTAGGCACAGACCTGCCTAGTACACTTCAGATCTTCTTAGAGAGACTGAAGAATGAGATCACTCGGTTAACTACAGTGAAGGCCATGACACTGATTGCTGGTTCTCCTTTGAAGATAGATTTGAGACCAATCCTTGGGGAAGGAGTTCCTATTCTTGCTTCTTTTTTGAGAAAGAACCAGCGAGCTTTGAAACTGGGCACTCTTTCTGCTCTAGATATTTTAATTAAGAATTACAGTGACAGCTTGACAGCTGCTATGATCGATGCTGTCCTGGATGAGCTTCCACCTCTGATTAGTGAAAGTGATATGCATGTATCACAGATGGCCATCAGTTTTCTGACAACGCTGGCTAAAGTATATCCTTCCTCCCTGTCAAAGATTAGTGGGTCCATTCTCAACGAACTTATTGGGCTGGTGAGATCGCCTCTACTTCAGGGTGGAGCACTTAGTGCCATGCTAGAATTTTTCCAAGCTTTGGTTGTGACTGGTACAAATAATTTAGGCTATATGGATTTACTGCGCATGTTAACGGGTCCAGTGTACTCACAGAGCACAGCACTTACTCACAAGCAGTCTTACTATTCCATTGCCAAATGTGTTGCTGCCCTTACTCGAGCCTGCCCTAAGGAAGGACCAGCTGTTGTAGGTCAGTTCATTCAAGATGTCAAGAACTCCAGGTCCACGGATTCCATTCGGCTTTTGGCTTTGCTTTCTCTTGGGGAAGTTGGGCATCACATTGACTTAAGTGGACAAATTGAGCTGAAGTCTGTAATACTAGAAGCATTCTCTTCTCCTAGTGAAGAAGTCAAATCAGCGGCATCTTACGCATTAGGCAGTATTAGTGTTGGCAATCTTCCTGAGTATCTGCCATTTGTCTTACAAGAAATAACCAGTCAGCCGAAGAGGCAGTATCTTCTTCTTCATTCCTTGAAAGAAATAATTAGCTCTGCATCAGTGATTGGTCTCAAACCATATGTTGAGAACATCTGGGCCTTACTCCTGAAACACTGCGAATGTGCAGAAGAGGGTACAAGGAATGTTGTTGCTGAATGCTTGGGCAAGCTTACGTTAATAGACCCAGAGACTTTGCTTCCACGACTCAAGGGATACTTGGCATCAGGTGAGTAGTAGTAACTCATGTACATATTGTAGCACATGGCCTTATGCTATCTATTAATAAATTGATCTAGTTTTGCAAATTATTTGCTTAAATTTTGTGATACTCTCGAAGTTTTGCTTTCCTCCCGCCCCAACAATGTGAAGCTTAGATGGTTCTATTTTTACTAGAAGTTACAGGAATTGATTTTATGGTCTGCTTTCAGACTGTGGTATTTCAATTAATGATGTGACGTTTAACTAAGAGTTATAAACTTTAAAGTGGAAGGAGCATGGGTGACAAAGGGACAGCGCTACTTGATGAACCAGTTGCAACATGTTGACATTTTGGTGTAAATTACAGTATTCCTAACTTTCAGATAAGAATTCTGAAATTTTTAAGGATTAGAAATGATCATTGTGCATAATTCATTAATCAGTTTCATATCAAGAATATTGACATGTTTTCTTCATGTGATTCTGCTTTAAAGAGGAGAGTGGTTTGTAGGCCTATGTGGTGAATTAAAAAATCTGTCCTAATAGGCTCATTACTTGAATTTTCTGTAGCAGATAAAGTTAAATGTTTATTACAAATGTTATGGTCTCTTCCCCTGTTTAAAATGGAACACAGGAACATCTGTGGAGAAAACATTGCATTGCTAGTAATAAGTAACATTTCTTCTTTAGTGTTCTTAAGAATATTAAAGTTTGACAAGAATGGAATTGAACATGATTTAAATTCTGTAATTGTACTGTTTTAATGTTACATATTTACACTTTTGTTTCATATTAGGGTCCTCATATGCTCGAAGTTCGGTGGTTACTGCTGTCAAGTTCACTATTTCTGATCATCCACAACCCATAGACCCACTCTTGAAGAACTGCATAGGTAAGTTCTTTACTTTAGTGACAGCTTCTACGTTTTGAAGCAATAGAATTGCACTTAAAAATTGTTTGTTGTGTTTTCAGAAAAAAATATTTTGCAGATACCAGAATTAGCTGGTAATGGTAACTGTTGAAACAGTTATAAAATGTTTCTGTACTAGCCAACTATTTCTATTAATTCTAGCTTGTTTGTATTCTGAGCAGTAAAAGCCGTGTGATAAAAATGGTATGTATTGAAGCTGTGATGGGCAAAGAATACAAGGAGCTAGGGCTTTTAGGAAGACAGTACCCAAAAGCTGGTTTCCTTTCCCATAGTCTTGCCAAATGATATCAGTTTGATGTAGTAAGGTACTGTCTTTACCCAGAAGGGTGGTCTGGGAAATACTTGACATTCAGTCATTGAAAATATGTATGCACATGTGAATTCTAAGTATTATCAGGTGGCAAATTGTAAATTTAGAATCATAGAATCATTAAGGTTGGAAAAGACCTCTAAGACCATCTGTCCAACCATCAACCCAACACCACCGTGCCCACTAAACCATGTCCCTAAGCGCCTCATCGAAACGTCTTTTAAATACCTCCAGGGATGGTGACTCAACCACTTCCCTGGGCAGCCTGTTCCAATGTTTAACCACTCAATTTAGGTCCTTAGGATTCTATAATGCTTCGTGATCTGAAAGTTATTGGAAGCGTGTATATTTTTACAGGGATAAGGTAATCAGAGCTTTCAGTATAATATCAGTATGATGAAGAGCTTTGCAATGCTGTGGTTTTTTGATCTTTTTTCATTTGTATGACAAAGTATTGTAGATTTGTTTAATATGCTATGGTGAGTGTTTTCTAGTGGCTTGATTACAGGTTTGAAGATCTATAAAAATTGTGTATACTGCTAAAACTCATGGGGGGGGAAAGATTAATCTTTGAAAACATACAGTTTCGTAGAGAGCAAGGTTTTTATTTATGGGGAAGTGGTGTCAGTTCCTATGTGTTATTTTCATCACTAAGCTTAAAATTTTTTAATAATATGTTAAAGAATTGACTATGCTTGTGGGTTTTTCCCCCTGCTGTCCCTCCCACTGAAGTTGCCTTGCCACTTTGGTTTCTGGAAATACTTACTGATTATCCAGTCAAAAACTATTGGTATCTAGTACTTAAAAAAATCTCAGTCATCTTGAGTTTTGTTACTGTTTTTTTTTTTTTTTTTCCTTTTCTGTGTAGAAGTCACTTTGATGTTTACACCCTTTTATTTTTCTCCTTTTAAAAATTTCACTCCTCTTGGAAGTTGCTAGTAAAACTTCACAAACATTGGGGGAAAAATATGCTCTGTTCCTGCAGGCATTTATTTTAACAAGGCTGTGTTATAGAACTATAGACATTCTAAATTGAAGATTCGCAGAAAGCGTGGCGGGATGGGATGGAATGGGAGAGGTGTTGCTACATTAATACATACTGAGTGGGCTTAACTTCTGGTAATTTAGGAATTCTCAATATATGCCAATTCAGGGGTTAAAAATCAATATATTAATAGTTTCCAAAAGAGCTGCTCTCTAATTCTTGAACTGCAGAATTTAAATTGGTTTTCTAATGCATATTCTGAGACTTTAATGGTTTTCTAATGCATATTCTGAGAGACTTTAATGGAGAAAAGGAAAAATTGTGTTAAATATAATTTTCATTAATTTACACGCTATACCTCTAAAAAAAATTGTAATATCATTAAGTGATAGCCATTTATTTTGGTGGTGTGTTTTTACTTCTGTTTCATTATCTGAAATGCTATATATCTCAGTTATATAATACTTTTGATATGATTATAATTAGATTTATTTGTGTAATCATGCTAAAATAGCAGGTATTGGTCTGTTATATCTAAATAAGTCCTGCACTAAATATGTCCTTTTGAAAGGTTAAAACTAAGCAAAGATATTTTTAAAGTAGCAAATGAAGAAGGTGCTTATAGGTTGACTTATTTCTGTACCCGATTGCAGGTGATTTTCTGAAAACATTGGAGGACCCGGATCTCAATGTCAGGAGGGTAGCCCTAGTGACATTTAACTCAGCTGCACACAATAAACCATCATTAATAAGGGACCTCTTAGATACTGTGCTTCCTCATCTTTACAATGAAACAAAAGTCAGAAAGGAATTAATCAGAGAGGTATGTTAACTAAGAAAAACAGTGCTAAATGTAAGTAGATTCTTTGTTTTTCTAAATATATTACTTCTTAACTTTGTTTTTTATTCGCTGACAGGTGGAAATGGGACCATTTAAGCATACAGTTGATGATGGGTTGGACATAAGGAAAGCAGCTTTTGAGTGCATGTATACTCTTTTGGATAGCTGTTTGGATAGACTAGATATATTTGAATTCTTAAACCATGTTGAAGATGGCCTGAAGGATCACTATGATATTAAGGTTAGCTGTCATTTTTCTCTGTGTAAGCAGTGACTTAGTCAAAATATTTTTAAAGAGTGAATAGACTGAAATGGTAAAAATACTACTTCGTATGCTTAAGTACTTCACTATATTTGCCATTTTCATTAAAGTGTTGCTGTTAAAAAGGTTACACAGCATTGTAGGAAATATCTCTCCATATATGTGCTGAGCATAACTGATTGTTGAATTGGTTTTCTCTCAACCTAGATGCTAACCTTTTTAATGTTGGTGAGATTGTCTACCCTTTGTCCAAGCGCAGTGCTGCAGAGGTTGGATAGGCTTGTTGAACCTTTGCGTGCTACATGTACAACTAAGGTATTGTTTTAAATTTAAAACTTATTTAAGTTAATTATTTTGTGTTGTCTTATAGAAGTATAAATGAACTCATGTATGAAGAATACTTCCGAGAATCTAGGTGTATTGCTGCAGCATTTACTGAGTGATAGTTCATAAGCTGCAATAGGGCAATATAAATATGTGGGCCCTTGTATAGGCATTAAATTTCTTTAAATTACAAGTGGAAGAGTAGACTTGTTAGCTTCTTTTTAAAAATCCTCTGTTTCTTTGATGCCATTTCTTTTGTTCCTTAAAAATCCAGCTGTCACTTGGGCAACTTGTAAGTCTCATTTCATTATAAATAGTGAAACTGAAATGCTGAGGGTTTTTCTGGCTTCTGATGATTATGTTGTTGCAGACAAGCATTTGGGTGACGAAGGATAGAGGCAGTGTAAAGTGGTCCTATTTTTGTTGGGGTTTTTGTTTGGTTTTGTTTTTCCCTTCTTCATTTATATTACAGGATTCTTGGGTCTTGGCACAGTTAGTCGTCTTCCATTCCTGCTCTTGTCTTGATCCACCTGCATGGTCTGACAGTCATTTAACGTCTGATTTATCTTGCTTTTCTATTACTGTAATCTGTTATATTTCACATCAAGAAATTTGACTGCTTTTAATGATAATTTGTGTTTGTATCACTGAAACATCTTTGAGAATTCTAACAGAAGGTTAAGCAGTTATTCTAATGAAGGTCAACTTTTGTAAAATTTCTGTTCTCTGGAAACTGGAAGTATTGTGATAATGTCATTTTAATGTTGTTTGCTGACCTTACTAGCTAGAGGTTGGCTGCTATAATTGTTTTGATTTGGTAATTGACTTGGTAGCTTACAACCTTTTTCTGCTTACCTTGCAGTATTCAAGTTTCAGTCTTACTTGTAAACTGCTGGCAAAAAGTCTGCTAAAAAGTAGATGTTCAGAGGTTTTTTTTTCTTTTTTTTTTTTTTTAAGAGCTTAGTACATTTTGAAAGCTTTGCAGAGTGGTAGTATGGAAGGAAATAGGTCTTTAAGATACATTTTTTTAAGGTGGGTGTAGAGGGAGGGTTAAGCAAAAGTTTCAAACATATTTTCATTTTTTTCCCTAGGTAAAGGCAAACTCAGTGAAACAGGAGTTTGAAAAGCAAGATGAACTGAAAAGATCTGCTATGAGGGCAGTAGCAGCGCTTCTAACCATTCCAGAAGCAGAGAAGAGTCCATTAATGAGTGAATTTCAGTCACAGATAAGCTCTAACCCTGAGCTGGCAGCCATCTTTGAAAGTATCCAAAAAGATTCATCATCCACTAACTTGGAATCAATGGACACTAGTTAGATGTTTGTCCAAAATGGGGACCATTATGTTGAACCATATGATGCACTGAATTGACAGGCTATGAGTAAGAAACAGAAAAAGTACATAATCTACACATTGTTCCACTTTATTTACCTTTATGGAGACAGTTGGCTTTTCCCATTGTTGCTTTTCTAGCATTTATTCCAGAAGTGTATTTCCATAATCCAGAGTTTGTTAACCACTCTTGTTTTAGTGGATTTGGCCATATTTGGGAATTAAAAAGTTGACGCATGGTGTATGGAAATAGGTTCCAACATCCATTTGCCCTGTAATGTTTAGGATTAAAATGTCAAAATTTTGTGACCATGATTTTTTTTTTCTTTTATTCACTCTTTCTACTTGTAAACAAAAAAGGGGGGGAGGTGGGAATCAAGCATCCAGGTGCACCATGTTTTTGTATAACTTTTTATTCTTTTTTGTTTCAGCTTCATAAATTGGTTTGGCTGGCAGATGAATTCTGTGTAAGACTTATTATATTAAAGAGAGGGTTTGGGCACAGTTCAAAAAAAGCAGACATAAATGTTCTTTTTAAAGGTGTGGGGATTAGAAAACAAGTATCCCTGTTCACACTAATTTTGCATGAGCAAGTTTACAAATATATATTGTCTGTAAAACAGCATGTGCAGTTTATTCGTAATGCAAGTTAAAATAAGTTCTACTGTATCAGTGCAGTTTTCAAGTATTTTGACATACAGAACATTCATACAGGAAGGGACGAATGAAGGTTGGTTGTCTTAGCCTGGCTTTTTAAAGTGCCAGTAGTATGACCCTGCAGATGTTCTTACAGTAAATATGACAACTCTGCAGTTTTCATGGTTTTTCATACTCAAAAGCTGGATCCCCTGGAATTGAGATGGACAAACCAGAAGATCGGAGGGAAATAGGATGAGATGGAGGTAAAATAAGTAGAGAACAACAATAGCTGCTAAGTGGCTGCTGAACTCTGGATTCAACTTTGCTTGTGTTTTAAAAGTATGAAAGGAGGTTTCTTTGGTGGCTTCTGCCTCCTATTCTTCATCCAACAGCTTTTGTTAAGGCACTAATATATGGTGTTACCTAGACAAGTGTTGCCAGACCATCATTTTGTGCCTGTCAGAACGTTTTCTGGCATCTGGAACCACCAGTAGATCACAGTGCTGCAAGTGTCATACAGTATTCTGGTGAGACAGGAAACAGGGAATGGTCTTAAGGCTGGAGAGAGATAGAAAGCAAACAGATACGAGGAGAAAAAAAAAATCTGCCGTGAATATGCTGAGGTAATCTAGAAGTGGATGAGAAGGTGATAGCTGGCAGTCCTGCTATGAACTGGATTTGGGAATTTAATAGCAAAAGATGGGGAACTGCTGCCTCAAGTTGAGACTTGTCATTACTTGGTTAATGCAATTGCTTAGTTGTCTTTTTTTAGTCAGATCTGAAATTGATTTTTCTCCAGTTAACTGGTATTTTTTAGCTAGTTTGATATTTTGGAAACCTGTTACATGGATACGTGGCATAAGCTGCTACGTGACTAAACAAACATACAGTTTTATGACCTCAGAGGTGGTTTCCCGTGAGCATTGGAGTTCGGGGGCAAATTCTTCACCTTACATGCTTGCAGCTTGGGAAAATCAAGGGAGATATTGGTGCATTTTACTTTAATAAAAGGACCTGAACGAAGAGATCTATGAGCTCATTCAGTAGTAACAACTTTAATGCTGTAGAAATATTTGAAACTGTAGCTTTCTCTGTCTCCAAAGTCTCCATATTAATGTAACAATTGTCTTCTAGAAGTAGAAATAAATGAGATTAAACGTACCAACATATCTAAATGTCATGAAAAAGAATGGGATTACTCTAGAGAGAAACCATATGGTAGAAAAAGCACTGTGAGTTAGGTGCATTTTATCTTGCTGTATAACTCATCTACTTCAATTACAGCAATATACAGGCCTCCTAATTAAGAATCTGTTGTGCTAATTAGTTGTGAAACTAATCTTAGAACTTTTTTGTATTAAGTTTTCAGGATGCATTAAAATGTTTTATAGACCTAAAGCTAGGTGTGAGAATGGTATGATAAACATGAAATGTGAGGCTAAAATATGTAAATGGAGTAGGTGACAACGGTAGGTAAACAGAATACTTAGATTTGTAGTTGAGAGATTTGTGTGTGTTTATGTACTACTATAACACCTAATGTGGTGGATGCAAATAATCTTCGCTTTGTTTTACAGTACATTACAGTGGAGCAAGCTTAAGGACAGAAGAGAAGGTTGAGCTATATTACATAGTGAATGCTTTCTTGCAAGAGAGTAATTTTCACTTTGACCACTGATGAAGCAGGTGGGAACATAAGAATTAAGTCTTCCCTGTAAATTACAGAAATTCTAAGAGTATGGTTCTCTCCAAGTAGCAGTTGGTTATTTTGGCAACGCAGGAAGACAGGCTCATAAAGGTTGTAACCTTTATGCACCATAAATACAGAACTTGTTTTAGTTTTATAAAATCTAACCAGGTTAGGTGTTCAAATTCCGCTGACTTTCACTGGATTGCTTGATTGAAAGGTTTTTTTGTTTTTCCCCACTGTATATCCAAGTATTTGGGTAAATCTGGTGTATCTATGCTTTTAGTGCAATTAGGTTCAGGTAATTCCATTAAGGATGATGTCAGGAATACCTGTAGCTGTTCTTTAAATGCTAAATATCTGAAACTAAAATATGAAATTACTCTCAGTAAACCTAACCCAGAATTCTGAAAGGCTGCTCTTAAAGCAGCGTTTGTTTTTGGTATGATTAGAACTTTCTCTAGTGTTTTTCATCATTTTGCACACAGGCAATTGATACCAATTAATAAGCTTGCACATAATACAGAAATAGTTGGCTAGTCCTCACATTGTAGATTCTTGCCTTTAAATATTTTTGTATCTCAAAAGTACTTAATGCTCTGATTTTCCATGAAAAATCTTTCCATCCTTGCAAGGGAGGTCTTTTCTAAAATTATAAATTGAAAACTACAAGTACCCTAAAAACGCTGCACTTCAGTCATGTAAATTGATTTTTTATATATAATTTTCCTTCAAAATATTACATCTAATATAGCAGTTGACAAAATAAAAAGAGCTGAACTACTTCCAGATTGCATTTTTGAGGTGAACAAAGCAGTACATATACATGTAAGCAGCATTGCTTCTCTCAAATGAAGGATTATTTTAACATTTCATCAACTCAAATTAGAAATATGAATTAACAGTTCGTATCTGCTACTATTGTATTTGCCTTAACAAATATACTCAAGTAATGATGCTAGGAACAAGTTCACCCTGCTCTGGTGCACTGGTTAGTAGTAGTAATTTAGCAACTGTTCTCATATTTATTGGAACTTCCCCTTCCTCGCCTCCCCTTGAGATGACTTTAAAAGCAAAGTAACATGTGGCCTTGGAAGCGTGTGGGGTTTTTTTGTTGTTTTGTTAATCCTGATCATTCTGACTGAAGTGACACTTGTTTCTGCCAAATACCAAACAGTTAAGCCTGCAGCATTTGAGTTTTATTTCCCTGTTGCTCTGAACTTGAGATAAAAAGTACTTTTTTGTTGTTACTGTTCTTAAAATTAATTTCCGAGAAATGAAAAATACTAGTCATTTATTACTTTCTTTTTGTCCTTGTTTCCTCCTTGCTATGAGATGGAAAGCTTTGTTTGCTGCACTATTGAACATGAACAGGCAGGCGTTGTGATAGCAAGCGTTGCCCCCTGCTCCAGAAGAGCTCTTCAGTATAGAGTTATAGCTCTTGCACCAAAACTGAGCTTTTTCATCAATATCCACTTTTAATTTTTCATTGTGTCTGAGTTTGGGGGAGGAGAAGGAAATCTGAGTTCTTGAGAATAATGAAGTAAATTAATCTTCCATGACCAGTGTTGGTGAAGTGGGGAAGTTTTCTGCAAGAGGTGCTTCTGTGAGGATCAGGCAATTTTGTCTTGGTAGGGAGTTAAGACTACTTCAGATTCGTTTCCACCCCATGAGGCTTTAATGTTTCCACATAATCTTTGAAAAGGAGAAAACTTGCTTCAGAAAGGTCATCCATCCCCCAAAACAAACAAAAGGGCTTCTGTTGATTTATTTTCTTTATATTGTAATTTAGAACATAACCCTGAACCAGAGAAGAAGAAAGAATGTATTTCTGAGAACCACACAGACACTGACTGGAAGACAGATGTTACTTGAAATGTAGCACTGAGAAAGAGAAAATGAAATTGTAAAGTCAGAATATTTTCATTTAAAATAATTCTTTTCTTTTGTATTCTGCCTTTGATCATATTTTTGATTTATATTGTAATTTAGAACATAACCCTGAACCAGAGAAGAAGAAAGAATGTATTTCTGAGAACCACACAGACACTGACTGGAAGACAGATGTTACTTGAAATGTAGCACTGAGAAAGAGAAAATGAAATTGTAAAGTCAGAATATTTTCATTTAAAATAATTCTTTTCTTTTGTATTCTGCCTTTGATCATATTTTTGAAGAATGGGAAATACAGAAGGAAAAAAAGTAATTAGCAAGCTGTGAACTTCCGTGATCCCAGAACTTAAAGGTTTAATTTCTATTCCTTGCTGCTTCCTTTAAAAAAAAAAAAAAATCCAACCAGAGGTATTTTGACAAAAGTACATAGTAATTTTCTGAAAAGACTTTTATTCTGAAACAGTTAAAGGTTTTTTATTATATTTTCATTATTTTTTTCTTTTATTCTGAAGAAATTCTTTCCCTTCGTATGTGGATTTCTCTCACCTGACAATTTGGAGGCAGTTCGCTGCTGCATGCTTTAGGAAATAAGCTGTGTCACTTGGTTCAGTGCAGTAAAGATATTCCTGTAGCAGAAAAAGTTTGCAATTCACTCTTTTCCAGTGTTCTTTTATTAACAGATTTTAAAAGAAAATTGTTCACATATGACTGTAGTTTCCATTCAACCTCCAGCCTTTCTTCTCTTCAACTGAATAAGTATTGGACTCTTAATCATCTTGATTACTGTTACTTTGGTGCCACCCTTCCTGGGGATTCTTGATGTTGTAATCTCAAGTCCTCTAGAAGACTTTTTTTCTTTCTCCAGTTCTTATTAAGGTTATTTGCTAGAAGGCTCAGGTTTATCTCCCATATCTACGACATTTCCATTGTGCATGAAGACAATTTTTCCATGAATTGTGTGTAGTACCCATTTTACGGAGGGATTTCTCAGAGAGATGCTATGCTTAAATGCAACTGAATGCCATTTTTGAGGAATTTCATAGTTCAACCACTCCTCTCTGCAGTGAAAATCCAGTATACCTAAAATTCACTGGAATTTAGAGTATTTAAAAAAAAAAATACACATTTCCTTATTTAAACACATACCTAAGGACAAAATAAAACAATATGTTCCATGTGCAGCATAACTAATGGAATGTGGCTTCATGTAAATTTTTTTTCTCTTGCCCCTCAATTTCTTAATGCTTGCACTGTATCAAATGATCTGCAGCTCTAGACCAGCTTGTCAGTACGACGGTGTTTTATGTTGTAACAACTAAGTTCTGCCTACTGATGGAATGTATGGGAGGAGCTACTTCAATTCTTTTCCCTCCACAGCTTCTGATCTTCACACAGGTAACAAACTTTGAAATGTCAGTCCTGTTCAACAGAAGGGGAAAAATTGACCAGCGTTTAAAAAAAAATACTGGATTTCCCATGATCCTGATTCCTTTTCAAAGTCAAACAACTTTACCATATTTTTTTCCAAATGCAAAGATGATCAAATGAGTCTTTATTAGGAGGAAGATACTAAATTAAAGTGACTGAGTTGCACTGAGTTCTTGTTTTTCCTAACACTGTAGGTTGGAAACCCGTATCTCTGGTTTGAATTGTGATTTGTTTACAAAAACCATCTTGTCATCAAAATTAGAAATGTCGAACTGAAGCTGCAGATGGATGAGATGGTTGATTTTAGTACCTTGGCAGGGGGCAGCCAAAGTAAAACTGCACTGCTTTCTCACATGGAACCAATTTTGGCATATAAAGTGGGTTGAATTCAGCTCTAATAAAATGGTAGAATATTTGTATCTCCAAGTAGAAGCATAGAATAGAATCATAAAATAGTTTCGGTTGGAAGGGACCTTTAAAGGTCATCTAGTCCAACCCCCCTGCAATGAGCAGGGACATCTTCAACTAGATCAGGTTGCTCAGAGCCCGTCCAACCCTGACCTGGAATGTTTCCGGGGATGGGGCATCCACC
>NW_008794621.1:2827041-2892741 GCF_000699145.1 Aptenodytes forsteri | reverse complement strand
AACTTCTCCAGACTGCCACGACTTCTCAAATATGATGGATACTGGCTTGGCAAAGTAGCTGATATGAAAGATTAGAAAGTTGTTTGACATGCAAGATTATACACTGTTCTGTTTTGATTTTTGGAGAGTATATACATAGACACAGTGACCTTAGTTGCAGGTAATTTTCTAAGAAGTTGACAATTCTTTTTCAGTTCTCCTCCTTCACTCCCAACTTTTTAAGATAAGAGAAAAAACACAGTTCTGTAATTTTGTAGTGGTGGTGGTATTTGATTCTGCAGGATCATCCTTTTTTCTTTTTTTTTCCTTTTAAATCTTTCTAGTAAAAAAAAAAAAGTAAAGTGGAAATTTGAGTGGCTTTCAGCCTTGTGCATTTAGTCATTCTATGTAGAGGAAAAATGAAGAGAGGTTACTTATCCACAGAGAAAATAATGTTTTCTCAATGGTTTGAATAGATGTATTCAGGTTGAAACAGTTGGATATCATCAAGGGGTATGTAAGGACAATGAATTTTCTGAAATTGTAAAAATTTCTGGTTGTCCATGAACGATTTATTTCAGGTCTGTTAGGTGGCTGGACATGGCTGGTTCAGGAAACTTAAAGCTAAAAGGGAGGGCAAGGGCAGGCTATCGCATACAGATGTGAATCTATATTATATTGCTGTTTGGCAAATGGTTAATATTTGTTGGTCTGTTTTTTCTTAATACTGGTGTCATTAGGCATTTGTTGCTCCAAGACTTTTTCATAGCTTAGCTATCAACAACATATTCTACACGTTATCCGAGTTCTGTTTGATTAAGGGAAAATGAGTTTGAAGGATGGTTTGGGAAGAGTGCAGAAACAGCTGGGCAACTGTCTGGGTTTGTTTTTTCCCATGTATCTTTTAACATATGGAAGGGTGGGAAAGAAAAAGGTCCATTGTCAGGTTTAGGCCCTTCTATAGAAGGAGGTCAAGAAGAACGTTGCAGAATATAATGCATTGTCTTCGGTCAAAGTATTTTTTGTTTGCTGTCCTGGGTTGCACACCAGGGACAAAAGAAGTCTGTTATGGCTGACCAAATAGACCTGGTAAAATCCTGTATGTCTGTGTGGGATCAGACCTTGCAGTTGAGAGAAGAAATGTCTCCTTGAAACCTACAGGAATTACTGAAGAGAATCAGACCTGTTTAAGAACAACCCAAAGGCTGCTGTCACAATACAGATGCCATTTTATATGCTTAGCTACGTCATATAAGCAAGGTACATTCTGTACTACAGAAAGAAGAGAACTTGGGAGCTGTTTTGCAACGTGCTTGTTAACACGTGCAGCGAGGGCCCATAGTTGTGTCTGATATGGCTGCTGAGCAAAATACGCTGTTGTAAGATGGACACGATATGGCGCAGAAAAAAATCTGGTCATATCTACTCTATCGTTCAATTCACATTGCAACAGGTAAGTGAGTAGATGTAAGGGAGCTTTGTTTTACTTGAGATAGTGGAGCTATGCTCATTTGCAGTTCTATCCAGTCTGCTGTAAGGTTGCAATACTCTCTACTTTTGACATGTATTTTTAATTGTAATTTTAGTAAGTGCACAATTACATTTTCAAGGGAAGGTTCATCCTAAAAATTGGCTTGCTTCACTGATCTCCTTTTGGAGAATTCACCTCAAATAACACAATTTTAAATAATTCCTCTGACAGCATTTAATAGCTGAAACAAAGAGTTAATAATACTTCTAATTATTCTAATAAATAAATAAAATTTATTTCCAACAAAGGAAACTTTAAAATGCTGCTGTGTCAACTAATGAAGTAAAGCAAGCAACCACAATGCACAATTCCCAGGATCAGCTAAAACATTCTGCAGGAATTGAGTTGGATGTTCCTCCTACCTCCTGCCTTCGGAAGTGGTAAAGAGCGAGTGGGAGAACACTTACTTTATGTTCATCTCCTCTATTTGAGTTTTAACATGGTCTAGTGGATAAAAGTGATTTTAAATCTACAATGCTTATGCTTTAGGAAAAAAAAAATATTTTCAGACTTATTTAGCAACCTGTTTAAGTCAGCTGTGAAGGAGACCACTTCTCTCCTCAGAAAGTGACCTGCCACTGTTGTAGACTACAGCTAATACTTGAACGCATCAAGGAGCAATCTCTCTGGATAGTGCTTTGAAAAGGCAAAGAATATAATACAAGATTTAAGTATTTTCAAAGTTAGCCTTACATGTCACCACGTTGTTTCTGTGCTGCTGTACTGGTTGTTTACAAGAGAAATGTACCAACACATGCACTTTAGGATTGTAAAGAGATGACATCTTTTATTGTGAACATTTGTTTGCTTTATGTCACTACAAAATCCAGTCTTGCTTGCCTTGATTAAATCTTGCATACTTTTCTGTAGTTTTATCTGGAGTTCAGCCTATAGCAATGAAAACAGAATTCATTTCTGACAAAGCTAATGTTACAGAAACAGAGAAGCCCTAGGAAACGTCTGAGGGCTGCATACAGAATGGTATGTTTGACTACAAAGATGTCATACTTAATGCACTCCATTTTGCAAACCAGATATTTCTTTGACAAAGTAGTGGAAATAGGTTTATTAAAAGTACAGTATCCAAGAACAGCATCAGAAGCGTCTTTGATAAATCTGTTCTTACAGCTGGTTGGTTGTGTGGCTGAAGAAGAGTCGATTCACAGTGAAGTCTGTCTTCATTGCTCATTGCTCATCAATGGCCTTTGTTAAAATAAAACCAAATGTTTCTTCCTGGCTGTATTAGTAAATATACTGTCATATAGAATCATAGAATATCTCAAGCTGGAAGGGACCCATCACGATCATCCAGTCCAACATGAAGACACCATAACTAAACAGGAAGAAAAGTACACCTGTCTCTCAAACTCAACCTCTTCAGGTATGAGCGACTTACCTGTAGCTTCTTCAGAAAAGAAACATTTTCAGGGGAGGGGAATTGGTTCTAAGGGACATTTTCCCTTAACATTATCAGAGGTTTCTGGGGAAGATGGACAGAAAAAAATGGCTCACTTTCTGCAAAAGCCTTGAAATCACTGGACAGTGTGCAGTGGTCTTTTATGCACTTCTATCACAGGGGAAGCAGGAGGGACACATGAAAGCTAAGGCCATTCTCTCAACATGAATCTCGGGTCAGGAGAGTGGAAAAGCCGAACTTCTGGAGGTCCTGAGAGGACCCTGGGCAAGTAGCGCTGTCTGCAGAGCCTCTTCTTGAGGTTTTCTACCACCATCCTCTGTCTCGTGCCCTGGGAAATAGGATCACCACCTAAGCAGACATTCTCCGGTCCTTCCCCGATGACACAGACCGTGTTCTGCCCAGCATCTCCATTTCCCTCAGGCAAGACTTCTCCCCACTCAAGGTCACCCTCATCGTGATGCATGCCCAGGCCCTACCTGGTGCCACTCGCAGGATTACTGCCACAATACCACAAGCCCTGATCTAAGCACGACCCGGGCCTTTGCACATCCTCACCTTCCCTCACAACTGGCACAAAGAACGTATGGAGGGATGCAAAGCCCCTCACTGTCTGGCAGATTCTTCCCGGCTGCATAAACTTCCCCCTGAATGCTTTGTACAGCACAGTGCCGAAGGTTATTTTTGTGCTCAAAAGCAAGATGCTGCATTGTGTGCAACGTATTCCTGTAGCCCCAACTTACCCATTTGACGGGTTTATGAATAAAATTTTAGTGATTGCAGACACTACGATTTTTCCAGAGGGAGACGTGATGCCTCAAGACTATTATATTACATTGGGTAGATCATAAAAATAATAATAATTTTTCCTTTTTTTTCTTTTTTTCAGAAAAAGCCTTAAATATCAAGCCTTGAAACCTTTTAATGAAAGAAAAGTTGTTTTAAATAACTGAAGTATTTTAATCCTGTAGCTGTAGTTTTTGTTGTCCTCTGACAATTGTAGAGTTGGATGTAGTAACAAGCACACTGGGTACAATCCCACTTAATGGGATAATACACAGATAACGTTAATACTCTTAGAAACAACCATTCTTTCTTCACGATGACTTCAGTAGTAACCCCAGATTATAAAGTACATTCTTTATGCCCCATAACAAAGTTTTCAGAATGCACCATGAATATAACAAAGTACCTAGGAGTATTAACATCATATGTAGCTGCAGGATTAAAATACCTGCTTGCTAGTAATTCTTGATTAACGTGTTCTGTTCTTTGAAGTGGCTGTCTGATTTAATACACTAAAATCTCCATTAGATATGTGGGCGTATGTATGCACATGTATCTGGGAATGGGATAGTTATTCTGTTTTTTAATCTTTCAATGTTTTAATTTTTTGAAGCTACAGTACCTCCTGAGTGCAAGTAATCAATATTGTATTTGTGGAAGTTATTTCCATCATCTGAAAAAAAATGGCGATTCTTTGATGTTTTTCCAATGCTAAGTGTTAAACCATATAGTAATGTTTTATTTTAAAAAGCTAAAATTAATTCTGACAAGAGCATTTTTATGTGAAAGTAGTTTTATTACTATGAATTTCTCAGTGTTTTTGTAAAGAAATCAAACATAAATCTAAAATAATTTGTCAGTGGTATTTTACTTTCATTGTAGCATTAGCCTTTTGGACCCTCTGGTTTTATACCCTCTGACTTGAACCAGAAACCCTTTAATTTCTCTTTGGATCAGCGAATGGCCAGATCTGCTTCAGCAGGTCTGTGCTCTCCCAGTGCTGGTTCTATAATTGTGTATCTGCTGTTGGCTCCTTGAAAATGGAGCATAAATGGTTCTTCTCAAAGGGTTAGGGTATAGCTAAAATCAACCTTTTCATACTTTCCCTATATTCATTATAACCGTTTACAGTATGTCTACTAAGGAAAAAAAGGTTAATACAGAGTATTTTGCCTATCCAGCTACTTCACCTTGCACTGTCATGGCAGAATCTAGTGTAATAGCTGGCTGTGTGAGCACAGTTAAACGAAAATTAAATTTCAGGAGCAATTCCAGCAACTTATTTTCTTCCAGGAGATGGCGCTGTAACATCATTAACAAATGCCAAACAAATTGGGGGGGCGGGGGGGAGGGGGGGGAACCAGCAAGGTTTCTTTGCAGATAAGAAATTGCAGGTATTTGAAGAGTGGATTTGAAATGGATCTTGTAATTTTCATTTTCTTGACAAGATACTGAAGCTTTCTGTTATGACTGGCTCGCTTCAAAGTTGCTTTTCAATCTTTTACAAGTCATTTCTAAACTTCACTTCCATACCATAAAGTTTGGCAAAGTTTGTGCAGGTCACCACGGCAGTGCTCCTCCTGCAGCCAGGAGAGTGGTGGTGTTAAGGTCTGGATGGCTTGGCACTGCTGCAAGGAGTGGAATAAACCACTGGGCCTCACTGGCTGAGTGACATGGCTGAAAAAGTAGATTTCATAGCATAATTCCATATTTTCTTTCTACTTTGCTAATGATTTCCCTTCTCCCAGGCTTTCAGCAGGCAGCTGTAATGGGAATGGTGGCCCTTAACACAAGAGACCTAACAAAACTAGGTGTCAGGTTCTGGTGAGCAGACTGATGTGTCAGCAGTGTTTACCTTCCTCTTAATGAGTGCTTAAATTTCTTACCTGGAAGTGCTAAAATCGAGGTGTTTGGGTAACAATACACTGGTTTGCTTTTCAGGTCTAGGGTTTAAAAAACAAACAAAAAAAGGGTGCATTTTTAATTTCTATTTCTATTCTAAGTTCTATTCTACTATTCTATTCTACTGAGAGCTTTTTTTAATGGGCTCACCAACAAAATCCCATCAGGTATTGTTTTAGAATTTGACCATAAAACAAACAAAAATACCCAACAAGCCCCCAACTCCAGCCGTAATATTCTGTTATGCTGCAGAACTGGGGTTTCCGTTCTGGAAGGACATCGACCAAAAGGAGGAAAGCTGTAGTAATATAGAACAAACTGTATGCAATTCTAATGAACCACAACCTGCAACATAATTGTAAGAACAACTGGAGAAGGTAATTGCCCAGCAGTTGTCCCTGGACGTGTGTGTGTGTAAGCCAACAGCAGCTTCAGGAGCTCACAAGCTTGTTGAGGTTGTTTTGGCAGGCCTGGGGACAGGCTTGCACTGCATGCTGGAAGTACCAAAATAAACACTGCTGCTGTATCAGATGCTGTTTGGGATAGGTTTCAATAAGAGCTAAAGCAAAGAATAATTTTATTTGGAATAAATTGTGCTATACAGATGTGTGGATTTTTATTTAAAACAAACAAACAAACAAAAAACCAACAAAAAACCCCCCAAATCCTGACCATTCCAGTAAACCTCTGTACTTGGGGTTGAACAATTAAAATCAAGTGATTAGTGCTTTGAACGGTCTGTCCATCCATGCTGCGATGGCTGGAGCTGGAGGCTTTCCCTTGCAGGCAGCAGGAGAGGTGGAAAGAAAGCCTCTGAGCCCAGTGTGGGCACGAACACAGACCAAAACGCATCCTTGGAGACTGCAGTTCTTTTCAGCCACTGCTGTGTGAGGTGGCATCATTTGGATGTCTGAAGCTTGTTTTATCTCACTTTTAACCAGTTTTGCATTTTCAGTCTTGCAGGTTTTTTTGCTTTGTTTGTTTTTAATTTCAGCCTTTACCCTGGCCCTCAGGTGCCCTCAGAACAGGGCTTTTCTCTAGCCCGCACATCTCCTCAGCACTGGCTGTGGCACGATGCTTGTCTGGGGACCAAATGCTGCTGTTGCTTACATACTCAGTGGCGACGGCTTGTACCAGCACCAGACCAAAAAAAGTTCAAACAGTCTCCTGAATGACTTTATGGTCTCACTGAGGAGCATGTTCTGTCCTAGGATAGTACAATGTATATCACATTGCATTGGAGTTGTAAAGGAGTGTTGTCTTAGGGTCTTGCTGATGAAAAAAAGCAGAGCAGCAAGAATTGAACCCAGGTATAAAGGAAACCAAAGATGAGGCACAGCTGTGGACTGGCTTGTGCTGTGCCACCTGCTCCCAGCCATGGTCCTGAGCAGGCTTCACCATTTCCCATACAGTTTCATCGTTAGCTTCCCAATGGCTTGGAGGAGTTTATTCCTTCTCAGTCAAGGAGATCTTGAGAGAGAAGAACTCATCCCAGAAGAACTAGTTTGGTGAGTTGAAGTAGATTGTGATTTTCTAACTCACCCAGCTCTCCTTGCTATTTTAAACTGTTTGCTTAAGCTTAACAAGCCTGCGCTCCTCCATGGTTTCATCCGCGATGCTCAGAGCAGCTTGTATGCCCGTTGCCTTCCTGCGGGAGTGCTTTGGAGCCTCCTGTTCAGTTCAGCACTGTACACGACCTACTTCGCTGTTTCCCCTGCAGAGGGATCCTTTTGCTCTGCAGGATCTAAATTCGTCATTCTTATGCTGGCTCAGTCTCTTTGAGCCCAGAACTGTTGCTGTGCCGTGGTACTCCTTTACAATGTTCCACAGCAAAGGTACATGGCATCCAGCCTTTCGTGGCAGATCAACAGAGTTTTCTTGTCTGATAGGATGTCTCTCTGATCCACTTTGTTTTTCTGAATTTCACCTAAATCAAGAGATTCATTCACTGGGTGGTTTCTCCTGCCATGTACAATGCAGGGAGCAACTTCTCTCTCTGGATAACAGCTTCAGAATGAAACTGAAACCAAATTTACTCACTGGAAAAGCTTTTGAAGGTGATGCGGCCTAAGAATGATTTTATTCTCATACTGATGGAAATTGGGCTCTGTATGCTTGCTGAGGGTCTAAATGTAATAAAACGCGGTGCTAATCTGCCCAAATGTTATAGCTGAAGAACTGCTGAAGGAAACTGCAGCTTTGGCTACAATTTTTAGAATTAGATATGTACCTAAGGAAAAAAAGGAGAAGAAAAATAGCACTTGTATACATTTCAAAACTAAAATTACAAATGCAGTCTTCAGTTGTCCTACCACCTGGACGTGCTAACGCTCAGTTTGAGCTGCTATCAGAACTTGCTGTTTTTGCCAGAACCTGGTTTCAACCACAAGTTTTGCCTTGCAGAAACAGCCTGGATTTAAGGCATCAAAATTACAATGAATTTACTAAGATGGTGACAATTTTTTTTGTATGAACAGCTTGTCAAGGATGACTCTTATGGTGCTGAGTAAAATGCCAACTGAAATTTTGTGGAAAGCGTAGTGGTTAACAAAAAAAGTCAGTTTGACAACACTATCTTTTTCTCATTCATAGGGTGATGCTCTGAATATCATCCCTTTGCCAGAAGATGACCAAGGCAAGGAAGAGGTGCCCCCGCTGCACCCCTGACATACCTGAACTGGAAAGGACCAACATCTTGAGGATTTTCAAAAAAGAAAAGATACTTGGTTTTAAATATGCACTAGTTAACTGCTCCATACTTGTTATGGACCAGTTATGTATTTATTAGCACGTGTGATGTTTCTAGAAGAACCAAAGCATATAAAGCTACAGGGAATGTCATAAACATGCCAGTTTGAGTGCTCTCAGCTATCAAGAACTGAATGGGTAATTTTAGATGTAGGAGCAGGCAATGAGGAGCTTTTTTCAGGCTTCAAATGTATCCTCTTATTGTAGAGGTCCAATATGATATAGTTATGTATTTATTAGCACGTGTGATGTTTCTAGAAGAACCAAAGCATATAAAGCTACAGGGAATGTCATAAACATGCCAGTTTGAGTGCTCTCAGCTATCAAGAACTGAATGGGTAATTTTAGATGTAGGAGCAGGCAATGAGGAGCTTTTTTCAGGCTTCAAATGTATCCTCTTATTGTAGAGGTCCAATATGATATGGCAAATATGAGAATATGCACAAATTGTTCATTTTAAAAAATCTGTGTCTAGCTGGCAATGCAAAACCCTCACTAAGTTCACATGTAATGTTAAAAGTCAATGGGAAGAAAACCTATTTGAAGTTTAAATTCTTCTCTAATAACTGAAATTCATTTTGAAACAGTTCGTACTGGTGTAACTGGAAGCTGAAAAGTCCTTGGCTAGTGTAAGCATTACCTAGCAACAACTAAAACATCGGTGCCTTATCAACTTTGTTCTCATCCTAAATCCAAAACACTGTACCAGCTACTAGAAAAGAAATTAACTCTATCCCTGCCGAAACCAGGACAGGCAAATATTAGAATATGCACAAATTGTTCATTTTAAAAAAATCTGTGTCTAGCTGGCAATGCAAAACCCTCTCACTAAGTTCATGTAATGTTAAAAGTCAATGGGAAGAAAACCTATTTGAAGTTTAAATTCTTCTCTAATAACTGAAATTCATTTTGAAACAGTTCGTACTGGTGTAACTAGTGGCAACAACTGAATGCAATTCAGCTAGGAGCTGAATGGAACAAACATAAAGGCTGGTTTGATTACATGTTTACAGGCTCTCTGCTCCTTTCACTCAGGAACATCACCATTGCTATAATGGATGGGAAAAGCGGGTTGTTCGGTGCTTATCCTTGCTGACAGGGCCTGCATCGCAAGCTTCAGGAAAAAAGTTTACTTCCGTAATGGCAAAGAGGTTACGTTGCATCGTTGTGGTCAAAATGGGCCTTTGTTTGCAGTTTTTACAGCTCTGCTACCTGAATTGTGGTTTCCTGGGTGTGAGGGCTCAGCTTGAACTTTCAGATCCAGTTCCTGGCTGATATTTATTCTAGTGAACAACCGAGAGCAAAAGTCTGCTCTGATCTACCTTGTGCATAATCCTGTTGATTTCTCTAGGTAGGAAAAAATCCTGTTTTTATAATTTTTTAAGTTTCAATTTATATTGACAAGCATTAATATATTTTGGTTTGACTTTGGTGGGTCTTTAAACAAATTACATCTCAGTGTGGCCACAGAGGCCATGAATACACAAGATGCATATTAATGGGTGACAAAAGGACCTGACATCCTCTGTGACTGTCCTGTCAGTTACTTCTGAGAATTATATTTTCATATTATTGCACACTTTATAAATCATTTGCTTTAGCCTCAGAATAGTTATAGGAACTGCACAAGCTAGACAGAAAAATATTGTTCCCCTTTCTGTCCCTGCAGAGGTTATCTGGCTCAGCGCTTACAATCTGGGCTACTTTATCAACCATGCAGCACCAACTTGACAGTGAAGATTATCTTTTCAGAGGGAGGAAGCATCCTGAATTTGGGAGTGAGTTACCATCAGAAGAGAGGCAGCTGGAGGAGAAACAGTGAGATTGTGTGAGGCTGCTACGGAGCCACAGATAACTGTTCTCAGGGCTTTAATAAATATAGGTATATGGCTGTGGTTAGTAAATGCATGTACGTGGCTGTGGGGAGCTGTGAGATGCGGTGTTCCCTGATCCATTGAGATGACAAGCTAGCCACAAATCACCAGCAAAGGAGCTACCCTGTACCAGTGATATAAAATCCTTCAGGAATAGGACGTCAAGAATAACTCTCTGTGCCGCCCCCAAAAAGGGCCATACGAGCTGAGCTTGGGCACAGTGGACTATCAAGTCTTTAGAGTGTTTCCTAACAAGTCCCTGAACCTGTCAGGTGGCCTGGCCCCATTGTGGGTGTAGAGCTTTGGAGGTCTGCGTAATCAGGGGTGTTAATAAAGACTGTGTTCATGTACACCATTCCAGAAATGCTGATGGCTAATAAGGAAAGCTCTCTTTGTTTTTGGTTGGTTGGTTGTTTTTTTCATATTTTGCCTTTTTCTTTCTGTGTTGTTGCTAGTTCTCTGATGCAAAGCAAGGTTTGTGAAAAGAAACCCCCTGCCCAAAGCAGGGTCAGCTAGAGCAGGTTGCCTAGGGCTGTGTCCAGCTGAGTTTTGAGAACCTCCAAAGGTGGGACCCCACAACCTCTCTGGGCAACCTGTTCCAGGGCTTGACCACCCTCATCGACAAAAAAAAAAAAAAAAAAAAAAAAAATTTTTTTCTTTGTTTCAGCTATCCGTCAACTTGTACCGATTGCCCCTTGACTTGTCACTGGGCATTGCTGAGAAGAACCTGGCAAAGTAATGGCAAAACTGAAAGAATCGCTTTCTACACAAAAATCAAAGATGACTATTACTATTTTTTCTTTAGTGTAATGGAAATATTGATTAATAGAGCTACTACTGCAATTTCCTTGCTAGGTTTCTCTTTGTGCTATTGCAAAATCACTTCAGAGTACTATTGTTTTAAAATCCAGAGAGCTGCTTGATAGGAATTTATCAAAGTGCACGTGTAAGTGAATTATGAATGCTGGGTTCAGCCTCTCATTCAGACGTCACTGACAAGAGGTACCGTAGCATCTGCCAAGTCAGGATCCTGCTGTTGATTTAATGTCAGCCTTCAAAGGAAAAAGGTCTGGGTTTTAGTGCCTTGTCGAAAAAGAAAACATATGGCGATAAAATATTATTTCTAAATAGTTAATGTTGACAGCTACAAGAGAAAATTTGAGAATGAAATGTAGCCCTTTCCTACCCATGCCCATGTGAGCAAGGAGAGTGGCTACCAGCCAGGTGTAAGGTGCTGGTGAAAGAAAGGCCAGATATTTTGCAGTATTGCCAGTGGCTGACATACTGTTGTCATGGGGTCATTTACCACATTTAATTACATGATTTTTATTTCTTATTTTTTTGCAAATAGTAGCATATTGTCTGTTTCCTCTCATGTGGAAAATGATTAATTGTACAAATTAAATGACAATATACCCCATGTTTAATTGCACAAAAACTCTTCAAATACTAGAACAGATGTGGTATTTTTCTGTCTTGATGTTTCTGCTCGAAAATGCTAAAAATCCAGAATAATCATTGGAAGTTCTAGATGGCGAGCAGGAGTGAAAATGAAATATAACTCAATTATTTTCTGTGGGTTCATATATTGGCATGCATTACAATAATGCTTAATTATCTCCACAGCACTTCGTGTTTCTATTAATTTCCAAAAAAGAGATTGCAGCCAGTAGTGAGAGCATCACCTTCATCTTGTAGAGCTCGAGTCTGGTTTTGTTCTTTGTTTGACTCAGACCAGGAAATGAAGTTTCAGTGGCCTAAGCATGATACTGTAGGTTAGTCTGAGGTGAGTCTCCCTCAAGGTGCCTTATTAGAGCTGTTCTGCTTTTTTAAAATGCTTTTATTTAGATGCTAAATACTGGATATATAGTGGAGCTGGGGCTTGAACCTTTGTCTCTGAATGCCCCAACAGAGGAGGTGATCTCTCTCCTGTCCTGTGAGCATTCATTACTCTGGAAAGCAGAACAGGTCAAAACAGAGATCGATAAGAGTAAGAGATAGATAACAGAGTAAGATACAGGCTCATATCCACAGAGCATCATCTCCGGGATGGGATGTATTGTTAGCAGCCCTTCAGCTGGTGCCCGCAAGCTGGTAGAGAGCACGGGCCCTGCTCTCAAGAGCTCTGCAATGCGTGCTCAACATGTGCCCCAGGAGTCTGGCAGGCCAGCTAACAGCAAATCCAGTGCCCACCTGTGTGCTTACACATGATGCTTATAACCAGAAAGCTTTCGAATGAGGGGTAAATGGCATCAAGGATTAAGTATTTGATCACAAAATTGGAAATAGTTATGAAAAGGTAGGACATAAGAAAAACATTATCGGTATTTACCTTTTGCTGTAGCCATCGCTAAAAGCCACTCAGCTCTTACTTTTGAGGATAGTTCTGCATTCGCTACCAGGGTATTTCTTTTTTTTTACAGTCACTTATTTATACCAAGTGCAAATAAATCTTCAAGGTGTAGACTCTGTCACTCTGAGTGTCTCTCCCTGTTCAATGTGAATGTAGTGCTGTGCTGCAGTTTCCTTTCATTTTTTCTTTCCTGCTGTCATGCTCAGAGATGATGTTGCGTGCTGCTGGTGTGTCCGTACCAATGAAACGGTACCAAGTGTGCATCCTTGAGGATGCTGGCTGAGGCACGCCTGGCTCCTGAAGCAGAACATGTGTGTGGGGAGGGCTTTCCACACTTTGGCAGTGCTCCTTACAGCCGCCAGCTGCTTTACTACACAACAAAAGTTCATTAATTGTATTTTAAGTAATAGCTAGCATACAGGCTAACGTGACTACTCCATGAATACTGCAGTAGTTGCTGGCTCTTCGCAGAAACAAGCTGTTGCATCATTTCCAACACTGTTGTTTGTGTTTGGCCAGGAGGATGTTCCTTCCACACTGGATTAGCTTCGGGGACTCCATCACATTTTATTTGAAATCATACCCCTAATTTTCTCCTTACCAGCCAGGCACAGAGGCCCCATTGGCATTGCACTGTGTTGCTTGCATGTGGGGCTGACAATAGTCAGATAAAGAAAAGCGTAGGCTGGTCCAAATCTGTATCACTTTCCACTGTAAAATAGAACAAGTTCCTACAAGAGTCACTCTTCTAAACATCTTACCTCTAAATTTTCAGTTACACAGAAGTTAGTCGTGTTCCTCTAGCTGAGTTTGAGCCTGTTACAATTGTTTCTATGCTGTGAATGGGATAAGTGATTTATTACTGTGCATTGCTTCTCCAATCCTTCATAATGGAGCAATCAATTTCTAGATGTGCATTTTGCAGAAAGAATGAAGCACTGATACTATGAAAAATATCACCAGAGAATACCGCTTTTATCTCTGCTGAAAAATGGTGACAAAAATGCTTTCAGTGGGACCTGGACCAAACTGCTGCATCTGAACAGATGCTGAGCATGGCCTACAATTAACAGCTTCTTGAGGTGTTGCATCAAGTCAACAGCTATTGGTAATGTTTATTCAAGTGTAGACAAAGCCATAGGGATTCTGCACTGCAGCAGGCGTAACAGGATGGCTGAATATAATTGAAGTTTTCTGTTGTGGTATAAATAACACTAGTAGTGCACAAGCAATAGCCCATGTTGGAATCCAGACCTTTAGAGTAGCTGAGTCAAAATTTCTCCTGGATGTTGTATTGTGAGATTTTGATCAATAGCTTTGGTGCATTAGGAATATAGAGAGAATAGATCTGATTCTAGCCTGAATGAAGAAAAACTCATTTGGGTATATTACTGTATTTATAGACAGTTGCAGTGTGCTTCATATGAAAGTGTTTTTTTCAAAAGTGCAAATTCCATATTGTATGAAAAGTAGTTGAATGATTTCCATTGACCTTACAGTAATGCAATATTGCAGTGTATGTCAACCCAGCTAGAGGTTTGTTGGCTTATAGAATAAAACCAGCATTTGAGCCAGAAAATCTGAGCAGGCAAGACTTGAAGTTGCCAAACCAGTGTCTCCTTATTTGCTCAGTGCAGAAATGAGATGACAAATTCCTCTATCGCTTTTAAAATAGTAACTTGGAATGTTTTGGGTGAAATGAAAATACCGAAGGAGAAAAAAAAAAAAGACAAATCCGTCACTGTAGCTTTGCTGCTCAAATGAAATGCCGTAGATGTTTAAAACGTGTTTGTATGTCCCCTGTTCAAGAAGGAAGAGTGGCTATCGCTTCCCTCTACCTGCTCAAGGACAGTTTGATGAAAGATAACTAATACAGGATGAAGGCCGTTAAAGGTGAGACACGTCTGAGTCCTTCACCATTGGGTAGGGCCCAAGCTCTGGAAAGAGTACCCACCCTTAATCCCGAACTCCCTATCAGTTCTCTCCTTCAGAGACAGAAAGAGGAAAGTAACAGAATGAACCTTGTGACGCCGTGATTCAGAATTGTTCCCTCAAACATCAACAGGTCAAAATACGCCATGGAGCGATATCTTTGTGTCTAATTGACCAATACAATTTCTGTTGATTTTTTGTACTCATCAAAGTGCAAGTGTTCCCCATTCAGTGCACTGGTTAATTAAAGGGAGTGCAGTGTATAGATGAGTGAAGAAAAAAATTGCCTGTGCATACTTGTCATTAAGAAAAAAGCAGCAATTTTTGTGGCGAGCGGTGCAGAATGAGTGGACCTTGTGAATTGGCAACATGCTTGACTGTGAAGCTGGAATTTCAGCTCTGCCTGTTTAGAGCTTCTCCGTGCCTCTGTGTACGTACAGCATTTTGCTTAATATCAGCTGCTTAATATCTGGCGAGAATCACACTGAATTGGTTTGAGTCCTGTGATTTATTTTTTTCCTGGTTCTTCGAGTAACTGCTTTTCCCATGTGCTCAGGATCATCAGAAAGCATCATTAGCCCTGTCTGGCACAAGCAGCATCATGTTAGCGGCAAGGCAATAAGGAGAACTGCCCTGTGATGTTTTTTCACTGTGAGAGAAGGATGAGGGAGCAGCAAATGTTTATTATTCGTCCTCTTGGGAGGGTTTCAAACGAAAAGAAAGGCCATCTCTGTCACCTTCCCTGAAACGCTTTCCTTTCTGCTGGGCTGTTGGCTGTTTGCTACGGGAGCAAGCCATCTCTGATCCTTCTGCAAGGTTTCCTGTGACCCTTCCAGTTAACACGACGCTGGGCGTCAAAACAGCAGTAGAGCTATTTGGCAGTCGCTGATTTGGGATACAGGCTGGCGTTACGTGCTTCTTGAATCAGGACAGAAGAGCAGGACTGAGGCTATGGCTTATAAGGGGTACAAGAAGGCACCGGTGGAGGCTTTCTCTCTAACCCTCTGTCCCCATGAGTGTTTTGGTGCTGTGTAGTGTGTGAATTTCTCTGATGTTGCCTCTTTAAAGCATGCAGTTTTAAGTCAGTTCTTTGACTTGGGGCTTTACAGAACACACAACAAAAATATCTTTAATTACTTTATCATGATAATTTTAAAGGCGTGTGAAGAGATTTTTTGTGCCTAAACCAGCTGGTGTCCTCCAGCTGCTCTGGAGAACATTGGCGTTGTCACCTGGACCTGTGAAAGTTTCTGCGCATTCATTTTGAGCTCTCTTACAATACGTAATTCCTAGTTATCACCTTCTTTTGGCCTTTTTGAAGAAAAAACTGGTCAAGAAAATCTCTTAGAACTGACTCAAAATTTAGTACCGCAGTCTTTGTTCTTCCACCCTCCCCACGTGGCTGGGGATGAGTCTTTTACGCACCCGTGCTGCCTGCTAAACTGCTATTATTCTAAGGCATTCTCATTTATGGGCATTTCCGAACAGTTCGCTAGTTCATTAGGGATATTCACCAGAGAGAATAAGCAAATGACGCAGTCCGTGCACTTTCAGATACTCGGGCATCGAGCATACTCCAAAGTGCTTCCTGAACAGTCGGCACCTGCCTCTAACGCGGTAGTCAGCAGAGAGGAGCTGTAATGCTGTCGCCAACATTTCTTGGCCCGGGAGCAGCAATAGTAAGTAATGCATTGCAGGCAGCCTCGGACCTTACTCTCCCATTGACCTCTATTTAAGTTTCCCATGTTCACGCATGGAGCTGGAGAACCTATGACAGGCTAGTCATCACTGGGATGCTCTTAACATCTAACAGACCGGTGGAAGGGACGTTTTTAAAAGCAGTAATAACACAGCATAGTTCTTACGGATCGGAAACTCTCATCGTTCTGGTGTTTTGAGAATAACCAAATGGACAGAAGTCTGCTTGCCCGTGGCCACTTGCGTTTGAATCCGTCCCTAGCGTTAAAAAGTCAAATCTTTTTTTCATTTTCCCTGAAAAAGGGAGCGCACTTTCCGTTTTGACACAGGCATTTTTCTTGAATGACTACCCAAAATGCTTCTCCTTTCTAAACAACATTTAGTCATTAGCAGTTCATATTTTAAAACGCTATTTATTATGAGTGGAAATATGCAAAATTTCCTTAAAAGCTGACTTGCAAATGTTAATACAGGGAAAAATGAACAGTTGATGAATAAGTCCTTCAGAAGCAAGTGGCTTTAGAAACACTCCATAAATTTTCCCCATTACCACATTTAAAAAACATTTTAAATAATTGTTGGAAGTCACTGAGTGCTGATAACTCTGCTTTATGAATGTGGACTAATGGAGTAAAGTGATAATTATTTAGCTGCTGTTGCATTTTAATTCAATCATGCCATGGCTGTTATAGTACAATGCAACCTTTGCCTTTTTATTTTCTGTAGGCAAATAAAACCCGCTCGGTGGTCTCAGGTAATAGCCCTTGCAGTACCTCGCTGGGTCGGGGGAAGGAAAGCGGAAACAATGCTAAAGACTGTAGATGCTTCTGTGATGTGGAAACATCCCTGCAGTGCACTTCAGCAGAGTCTGATTTTCAGGTCCTGTCGCAGTCAAGAGGGATCAGAGTGTGACTGTCACAGGAGCCACCCCCGCAGGGCTAGCGAATGTGTTGCTGGGCCTATGGGAGCAGGAAAGGATGGGTTGCCTTAGGCCATCTCAGAGCCTCTCGGGCATCCTGCTGACCCTGTGGCACGTCTGCCAGCCCACTGGTGTTAGCTGGGACACCTCAGGGCACCCCCAGCACCCCTTCCTGGTTGTACGTGGGCAACTGCTTTGAGGCATTGACTGCGAAGCTGTGGTTGTTGTTGCTTCCACCTCACAGCCTTTGCCAGTGAACTTTCTGTTGAGGTGGTTACATGCTAGTAAGGGCAATTTTAATGAATTTAAATCTGCTTTTGTACTCAGTATTTCTTTTCTTTCAAAAAGTTGAGCTAGCGTGAGGTAGCAGCATATCCCACTTTGAATATGGATAAAAGCGATTGTGCCCGTCTCAGAGGTGACAGAGAGCAAAGGTAAGACTGGTGCAGCCAAAACCATCCTCCCAAACCTGCCTTCTGCAAAGCATCTCTCCAGTGACTGGTAACAGGGGCCCAAATAAAAAAAACCACACGTGAAGAAATTAAATGTGCTGGTTGACTGCAGCCACATTAAACTAGACATTTCATTTCAGCAATACAGTGAGAACTCAGTCTTTGGGTTATTTAGTACATATTGAACCTAAGAGTGTCTCTTTGGCATATCCTTGGTTGCTTGCTGAAGTGCTGTGATGCCACCAAGCAGAGTCACGCTGACGTGCCAGCTGCCTTCCCCACCCAGGGAGAGCAGAAATCTCTGTGGCAATTCCAGTACCGGTGTGCTCAGAGATGTGTTAACATCTAACCCCATCACCACTCCAGTAATTTTCTCATTTCCGTTAGTTGGACTCAGACCTGGACCAGACACAGAGCTGAGACTCTACATGAATTTTACTACGGAGTATATTGTAAGGAGATGCTCATATGCTCTATCTGCATAGTCTTTGACTATCAAAAAATACTTATCTGTTTAAAATGCTGAAATAATTCTATTAATCCATATGAGCTCCGGAGGGATAATGAGAGGTATTAAAATGTCATTAAAATGCCAATATCACAGCAGTCAAATGCAGCCTTCTCTGAAAGGAGACTTCTTATCCCAAGTAGCAACATCAAATCAGAAGTAACTGAAGAGTCGTTGACAGTTCCTCAAAACCTGAAGAAAGAAAGATGCAACTTAAAACACAGCAGCTTGTAAATGGGCTGGACGCACAGCTGAGTTGAGGCCATTGGGCCTCCAACGACTCGATACACTTTATAAAATCATTCTAGATCAGTTAGATCAGTCACTAGAAGAACGGTTGTAAAGATCATTATACTTCAATGAAATCACCGCAGTGCTTGGCTAGCTCTAAATAATAGTGTTTACGAACTGTCATACCAATGTAAAGCATAATTTTCATCATTTCCACGTGTAGAATTTTACGTACTTCATGTCATGTACTGCCATGCTCTCTGCTGTACCCTGTGGTTTTGTTTGCAACTGTGGTAGCAAACCGGGTCTGAAAATGGGACCTTTGAAAGGCTGTAAATCTTTTTATTTCTTGGTTCTCTTTGTAGCTGCAATTCTGAAAGAATTTTTATCTGGTTTCATTAAAGATTTTATAGCAAGCTAAGTGTATTGGAAAACTCATGTCTTCCAGTGGTAAACTGGTTAGCTAACTATGCATATGCCCATAGCAGCTGCAAGCCTGCGTAGCTAATTCCTTCAGAAACGCTGATGCATCACAAACATGTGCATTTCAAGAGCTGAGGTCTGCTGCCTCATCTCATCAATGGAAAGGGTTTTATGGATCAATATCACTCTGAATTTTAAGAGCACTTTGGCAGAGCAGCTAGTTTTTTACTGGTATACAAAAAACCTATTGGTTTCTACAAATACAATGCTACTTTTTTGTAGCGTTAGGTGGAAAAATTTAAGGGGGGAAAGGAAAATTTTGCAAAGGAAGGTTGGTAATGTTTGAAAAAGGAAGGTCAAAACTGAGAAATGAGAGGTCAGGAAAAAAATGATACATTCTAACAAAGGCTGCGAGTGGTCATTCTGCAGTAATGGTTTGCTGCTGTATGTGAACACAATTGAAGTATCTTGGCAAAGGTTTTCTCAACTCCATCCTGAGCACCATGTCAAGCCACTACTGACAATTTTGTAGAGGTTTTAGTCATGCAGTGGCCCAACCTCATCAATGCCGTGTGCTGGACACCTGCTGAGGATTCCCTCCTTGGGCCATGTACAAAAAGCATAATTTGCCATTGGCAATTTAAAGAGCCCCATGGGGCCATCCTCGCCCCTTCATGTGTGTGTGCGGGCTGCTTGTGTGCCCTGAGCACTTGGAAAGTTTCACAAGCGCTAATTGCTGAGGCTCCTTGCCTGCAGCCCCCCCACGAGCCTGGGGCTCACGCGTGGCGGCTCCGCTGCCAGCTGGACTGCTCTGAGCTATTTTCCACCTGCTGCCAGCCCCAACTGGCACAGAACTGGTCTCGGAGTGTCCCTGGAACTGATCATCCTTGCTTTGAAGTAATGATGCTTTTTACCATTGACTTCAGCCAGCTGGGAGTGAAGCCCTGTTCTGATTTGCATTTAATCAAGGGTATTTTTCTCCTTTCCTTTTTCAGTTTGCTTTGCAGCTTGTTTTTCTTTTTTTGTGGCTATTAAAAATACGCAATGAAAAGGATCTGTTAGTGTTCAGCACTCTAAAAATCAGGGTTTTGTTGTTCCCTGGAAGCAATTTCTGAACTTTTTCTGCCTGAAAGTGCCAGTAGATTTTCCAGAGCCAATAATCACAAAATGTCAGCGTTGCTAAATGGGGACAATAAATTTTCAAACAGTTCCATAACATGATTTTACCAGACATTTAAAAGGTCAGGCATGAACTGTAAATAAATTCCTATCTCGCAGCTATATGCCTCTTTAGTTAGACAGTAAATTATCACTGAGATAAGCAGTCAAGCAGTTATTGTCCTGTTTTGTAATGGCCCTATATTTTGTTAGTTAGATGGCTGGGCTCTCTTGCAAAGATAAGGAGGCCCTGTTAAACTATGAAAATTCCTCTGCTGTAGAAAGATGTGTGAAGAAAATAAAATGTAGAAAGAATCTTGGATCAAATGTAGGTTATATAGTTAGGCATCCACTTTCTGTGACATTCTGGAGCTTCCTGGACCATGCGAACAGACATCAAAAGACAAGTCTAAGCAAAGGGATGAAGAGCAAACCCTTCATCCCCTTTCTCATTGGTGCCATGGTGAATGTGCACTCTGGTTTCTACTCTGAGAGCCTTCTGGATTTGTGCCTGTGCCCCTGCCGGGAAGAGGATGCACAGTACCAGTGCTGGAAGTGGAGGGAAGGTGCATGATCTGCCTTTCACGTCCAGGAAGGGGCATGGCAGGGGGATGCCCATATCCCACCTCCTCACTGAGACTGAAGGGTCTCACCATGTCTGCAGGGCAATTCAAGTACAGAATCTGCTTTTGGGTACAGAGAGGACCTGGCTTTCAGTTGAACCCTCTGTGCCTTCTCAGCACTTGCAGGAACAAATCACTTACTTAGAAGATCCCAGAGATGTCCAGACCACCACATATTCAATAGCTGTTTTGGAAACTGGGCAGGATTTCCCCCATGTAGAAGTGATTTAACCAGCTCTGCGCTTTGTCCTATCAGAGCAGGGGCCGGTGACAGCACATTTTGAATGTGGCCTCCAGATTGTCGAGGCTGGCTGGAAAGCTGGGCTTGTGCTGGTGGCTTCCCTGCACCCAGTGGAGAGCTGAGTCTTCGCCTGCCTTTTGCTAAGGACTTGTGTGTCCCGGGGCGACTGCTGGTCAGGTTTGCTCGGTGGGAAACTGGATGCAGTTCTTGTTCCTGCACACCAAGAGGATTCAGCTGGTGGCTTTCCTTGGTCTCCACCATTCCCTCATGAGCCTCAACTTATATTTCAATAGCAAGTGAAAATACCAACTGAATCGATGATTTGCCATTAGGATTCAGACCAGAGTCTGATCCCTTCTGTTAAAAAATAATGGGTCGCCAGCTGTATGTATTTCACCTCTGTTTTTAAATATCACTGGAAGATTTGACAAACAGTTTGCCTTGAGATGGTAAGAGGAGGGGAAGTGAATTAACTCCAGAATATTGCCTGCCACCAGGGTGACCTCCATGCGTGGTAAATTCGTATGGAAATCTGAGCATTTGATATCGTGCCAAAGGGAAGAGGGAGCTCAAGTATTCAGACATGTCTGTGTGGACAGGTCTGATCACATGTTCACTGCAGACCTCTTCAGACCCCAGGTACAGGTTTGACTGGCACTTCTTATTAACACCCGTATTCAAGCTTTCATGTATTGGAGCTGTGGAACTGTAATTCTGTGTAGTGCAGTCTTGTCTTTTCTACTTGGGAAGTCCAGAAAAGGTAGCAGTCTTCCTGCAATTTAGCAAAAACCCTACTAAGTTGAAGCCTCTGTCTAAGTTAAGGTACAGGCAAAAGGGATACTGTCGGATTTTACCCACAACCTCCATAATCATCATTTCCTGTGGGATTTAAATGGCCTTTATGGGGAAGAAGTGGAGGAGAGGTCTTGGAGGCACAAGATGGCCCTGCCACCACCAGCTCCTCTCCTGGTCATCAGTAGTGTGTGTGTTGCGTGATTTTTAGGAGGATAAAGGAAGAAGTGAACAGAATGGAAGTTTAGATGAGGAAAGAAAGGAAAAAGTTAGTCATAGAAAGACTTGGAAAAACAAGGAGAAGAGAGAGGCAGGAAGAAAGGAAGAGACGGGCTGGTTTGCAAATGGAAAGAAGGGACAGAGCAACTGTGGGAGACATTGGTAAGGAAAGAAATCCCTCCCAGAGCAGCAGGGCCTGTGCACACCAACTGGCCCTGCCTTTGTAGGTGGCAGTGGAGCATCCCGAAAGGTTCACATCGGGATCCTTTGCCATCCAGACTGGCTCTGCTGGGGAAACTGGGATTAGCAGCACATGTGGAAAGATGAGTTTGTCATTGCAAAGACAGCTGTGAATTGTTCAGCCTATCAAAATGACCTGTTATCAGGGTCTTGTGGAGCAGCAAGGAAAAGATGAAGAAAGGCAATTATTTTTCATGTATTGTAGAGTTTCTGTATGCCCCACAGGCACTCCTGCTGAGGCCACCTGAAGATTTACACTGCAATTGTAACAAATTAGATTTTTCTGCATTCTTCCATATGCAGTAAAAAATATTATGTGTAATATCCTAGCAGATAAAACAGAAACTTTTTGTGGATGTGCTGTCAGTGTCCATTAAAATGTAAAATGTTGATCTTGTTGCCCCAGTTCGCATTGTGCAGAGTGCTTCATCACCTTGTAGCTTGAAAAATGCTCCAAGGCCGACTTTTCCAAGGGAAGAATTCTTTGTGAGATGGAAAAAAAATAAGATGAAGGCTGCAAACTTAAGAGGCAGCTTGTCTTTGATGTAAATGTATTTACTTTGGTGGAGTAGAAAGTTGAGATACAGGAATGAAAGCTTTCCCAAACATTCATGTGGGGCACGTAGTTGAAAGAAGACAAGAAAACTGATAGAGCAGAAAGCTTCTCAGAACTGCTGGCCTAATCAGAGGAAGAAAAAATAGTTTTTCAACATTTTCAATGGCCAAAATTACTTGCTATTTGATTAATCGATCAACATCACCATGTTTGCATGGGATGAAATAGCCCATGCTGACACAGGATAGGAAGGTGATGCTTTGATGCTACTGGAGCTGATTTTGCCCAGAAGCCCTGGGTGGCATTCACACATGAGACATCCCCGTGGACCAGCCAGTGTGGCTCAGCGTAAGGGCTGGGGCCTGGCTGTGCTGGTGCATAGGGGTGCGCTGTCCTTACTATTTTGTTTGGCCCAGGCTTTGTGCCAAGCTAGCTCTGCCCTGGAGCAGGAGCTGTTCCTCTCCCGGTGTGTCTGGTTCAGCCGCACGAGCTCCTGCTCAGCTGGTGACCACCAGGTCTGGGGAGCAGACCAGCAAGTCAACCCACTTGCCGAGCCCTGCTGAGCCAGGAGCTGCAGCAGCAGTGGGGAAGCCCGTCGAAGGTGGTTTTTAAACCGCTGGTTTGGAAACTAGCTGTAATTTTAATAACCAATTCCTCTGAGCCAGGCCAAACTGCCACTGACACCTCCCAGAAACCTGTCTTAGAAAAATTACGCAGTGCCCTATGAATTCAGCCCTTCCGTCAGGTGTGTTTGTACATGAACACCAGCCCTGCTGTTCGGTGGGGACGAGAGCTTGGCTCATGTCCTACCAAAGTGCTGTAGCTGGCAAATCACTGCGCATAAATAGTTTTTCCAAAGACAACCGCCTCCCTCTATAGGGAAGATTTATTGCTGGAAAATGTTTCAAAGTGTGATTATATAACATCTGACATAAATTGCCCACACAGAGTAACTGGACAGTTGGATGATCAATTAACGCTGGCTGCTTTCCATCCTATTGTTTCAGAAGTATCAGGTAATGGATGGTTCATATGCTCTACGCATTATATAAATAATTTAGTTTACGTCTAGGAAAATATGTCTTGTCTGTGAAGCAGAGAATTACTGGCTGTGTGGCTCAGAGATGGCTCTAAACCATTTCAGTCAAGCGTAATAAATTGGGATACAGTGAAAGAGTTTATTTTCTTCACCACTGCCATTATTTGATTCAGCTACTGCAAAGCTCTGTGTGAAATCCTATTGCCTGTACAAATATTACAACATAAATTCTGGAGTAAGACGCGAAGAAATTATGTAAGGGCAGAAACAATAGATGTACTGTACTAGGAAGGCTTCATGGGATATTGCTTACATAGTTTCAAAGAAACAGAAGCTTCATACTGCTTTTGCTCAGATAACTAAAATTTGATGGTTTTAAGCTGTTACTATCAACCAAATGCTCCAAAGAGGGATTTTTCCCTAAAAGAGAGGACTGGAAACACCACCTAAATCCTGACCACATTTGAAATCAGTGTTGAAATTCTGCTGAGTTGCAGAACAGCATGATTTTTTCCCCAGATGTTTCTGTTCTTTACTGAAGCATATGGCTACACTTCTGAAAGCAGTTGAACTACTATTACCTAAGAAATTGCCACCCATTGGGATGCTTAGTTTGCCTTAACTGTGATTTTTTGGATGTATTTGATTATGTGACTGTAACAGGAGAGTCTTTAGCTTAACAGCTTGTCAAGAAAAGTTTACTTTCTTCAGAGTTTTCTCCTGTTCACTTTTCCTTTGATTAAGAACCTTTTCTGTATGGGGGCAGCAATTAAGAAAACTCCTCTTTTTAATTAATGGATCAAATTATCCATGTTTCTGTCCCAGTCTTCTTTGTTACAATACATAACCTTTATTTTTACAAGCAGTGCATCAACAAGTCATAGTCATTTCTTATTCTAAAACACCTTAACCACCCCCAAAGCTACACTATTTCATCCCTCTGTCTACCTACAGCATATAGTAGAGGGGGCTGTTATACCCATAAATGAATTGCATTATCCATGGGGGATGTTAAAAAGGTAATGAAAAGTTAATGTGGTATTTGCTTCTTTTTTATATACTCATTAAAATTATTTATAACCGTGATGTTTATCTAAAAACACAATTAGAATATTAGATTAAGTGTTTACTTTTGATGTGGTACATGTAATTTTGTAGGAAGCCAGAACACAATGTCAGCTGGGTGCGTAGGGAATTGAGAGAACAACTCAAGTTGTTTCTCAGTTAATTACTGTTCTAATTTGCTTCACCTCCTCTCTGAAAATGTCCTTAATTAGAAAGGGTAGGTACGGTATTGCACTGGTATGTAACCGTCTTACAAAATTGAGCTGGTGTTGTTTCCATAGGAAATAAAATCTGCCAAGTGTTTCAAATGCAGACCAGTGGTTAGAAACCAGGTCAAGCGACTGCCGATCTGTGCTCTCGGAGGGGCTGTTTGTGGCCGGTGTGAAATGAGCTGGTGGGCGTAGCTCAGGCTCTCAGCAGGGAGGTGTCTGTCCTGCAGACGGCAAGCTAACACAGGCTGGGAACCTACTAACGCCCCACAGACCTCCCGGGTCACAGGACAGCTGGCCCGATGGGCACCGCTGAGCGAGGGTGTTTTCAGTGGTAGAAAACCATCTGCTTTCCAAGTCCAACAGCTTCTTTCCAATTTTGGGACCCCACATGCCTGGTTCAGCAAGTCAGTGAATTGTGGGTGGGACTGGGCAGTGGTGCATGAGATACTGGGTCGTGGATCTAGGGGGACAGTGTGGCACCGCCCTACAGACGTGTGAGACAGTCGGTGCTACAGGCAGATGTGGGGTGAGAAAGATGCCTCGTGCGTGAGACTTGAAGGGTCTGAAGGGCAGCAAGAACAGAGGGTGGAGGAAGGCCACGGGCATGGCAGCAGTCCTGGTATTGGGGGAGACACCAAATGGACACCCATGTCCTCTTCATCGTCATCCTTGAGGCTGTGGAGGTGGGTGCTCACCCTCTTGCCAGGCACAGGCTGGAAGCTAAGGGCACATAGGGGCCCTAAGGGAACCAACAGCATGGACAGATCCTAATTTTGGGATCTGGCCCAAGTTGCCTCCCCGGCTTTGCAGTAGAGCATGGTGTGGGTGGAGGATCACCTTCTCTGCAGGGTGTGTGGCCTCCTCCCTGTTAGTGGTGGAAGGTGGAGGTGTGTCCTGGCTGGGGTGAGGGGACCTTGCCAGGTTCTTCCCTGATGTGGGAGATGAGCATTGCCCCACCCCAGATGTCCTGTAGGGGTGCTCCTAGTTTGCTTTGGGAGTGGTTTGGACATGGCCAAGGTGCATGAACCAGGAGCATCCTCAGTGGGTCTGTCCTTTGGAGTCACCTGCTGAACTGGTGCTGCTGTGGGCCTTAAGAGGTTGGGCATGTTCCTCTCAAATGTTGTTATAGCTCCAACATGGGAGCCCTAGGAATACAGGGGATAGGCAAAGTCTCCATCTCTAGCCGTGTTAGTTAACTTTTGTAGCAAGGAAAAAACAGCACTGGAGAAATTTCTCCCTTCCTTTGGAATTGTGTACAAGATGCAGAAGATATTTGTCATGTTTAAAGAGGAGGGAGAGAGCTAATACCCAGGCCTCTGCCTCATGTTTTGACCTCGTTGGCGTGACTAAAGGGGAAGAGCCTGGACTTCAGTGGGGCAACCTCTTCCACCCCTTGTAGAAAGCAAAAAGTGCTGGGAGGTTACAGCAAATACACAGAGCCCTGCCTTCTTCGGAAAATCCTTTGAAAGCTGCAAAGAAAAGGGTACAGGGAGCTCTGTGACTTGTTGGTCTGCTCTCCTTCATCGCTGGGAGTTTTGCCATTTAGGCCTTGTGATGGTCACAGGTGAGGGCACCTGCCTGCTGTGTTGGTCTGGACAGGATGAGAAGCAGCCACCTGCATCTCAACGAGGATCTGGGGGCCAGCAAACGGCGCACACCGAGGGCTGGACCACACGACCACGCAGCTAGAACCCTTCCTGGGAGCGACACCCCAGCACGCCACAGTGGTTCACAGCCCTCCCAGCTTTTTGTTACAACCACCCACATCAGAGCATCCACGAGGCCAGGGGCACCTCTCCTCTGCAGCCCCACAGCAACAGGAGCACGGAGGGGCCTTGCTTCGCCGCCAGCCCAGCAGCGAGCAAAGCCCCCGGGCCACGCCGCTGGTCTTTGCTGTGCCAAGTGAGCCCCAGTGCTCGCTGAGCCACCGCTGCCGGCACTGGAGTGGCACCAGGATGGGGGTGACAGGGTCTGAGGCACCAGTAAGGGAGAAAGAAGCAAAACCCACCCAAAGAACAGGAGATTGTCGATTTTAACAGTCTCCGGGAAGCAGGCTTTCATCTGTTCTCCAGATTAACCTTTCTGCTCTTTAAACCCCGGGGTGATTGCAGCAGGCTGGGGAAGGTGCCGTTCTCCTCGCCTGCGGGATTCTTTCCCCCTCCCTGCTCTCTCTGTGCCTGCAGACCCCTGGGGTCGTAGCAGGATCCTTACCCTGTACCATCCCCTGGCTTGTGTTCACAGACCCCCGGCATGGAGCACAGAGGAGACTCCAAAACCCCTCCTTGGGTTGTTTTAGGGAAGGCTGGAGGTGCGTTTTGGGAGCTGGAAGCTTGCTCTGTCGGGCTGATCGAGGGTGCATTTCATGTCTGTTGAAAACTGAGAGGTGTGGAGCAGGTTAGGAGGTGCTGAGGCAGCAGCACACAGAAAATGAGACATCTCTCTGTCCTCCCCGCCAGCCCAGCTCTTTGGCAGAGGACAAGCCAGCGCTGTTCTTTCCAGCAGCTTTCAGAAAGTATCACACCGGGTAGTGTTTTACACAAATCTTGGATAATTTGGTGTTATCTGCTCCCAGAAGTGGGAGGGAAGAGAAAGTACTGTGCAGTTCCTTGGGAAAACAAAAGCTGGGCCCTATTTCTGGGTGGTTTTGAGGTCCTTCATTGAATTGTCCTGCCCTCTCTGCATGTGTACAGAAATGACCAAAATCTGCGCTTTCTTCCTCGGGGAAAAAAAAAATCAGATGCAAAGAGAGCATGTAATTTCCAGCACATCTTCCACCCACGCAGCCCAGGAATCGGTGACTGCCTTTGGTCAGTGTGGGAAGCTGTGCAACAAATTGGATCTTTGATGGGTGGGCTGGAATTCCGATGGACTGCAAGAAAAAAATAATAAAAATAGCTGACTGTCCCAGATGATGTTTCCAAAGTCACTAATCCAGCCCCAATACTGGTAAAAAGCCTATTCTGTGTACGACAATAGGAGCAGCTGGGCATGCACCCAGCTGTAAAAGCAGAGTGCAGCAGACAGTTCCTGTCCTGTAGCCCTTGCAATAACAAGCCATTCGCAAGGGTGGGGATGCGCAGCCAAGTGATGTGGATCATGGGATGGCAGCAAAGGCTACGTTATTTCCGTGGCTTTTCCTGGGGAGGTGAAGAATAGACAGAGAGATGTGCAATATTGAAAGAAAACTGAGGTGACGAAGAGGAGCAAGTTGGAGGGCCAGGAATGAAGTGGAGCTGAGATGAAGAGGTGCTGAGGGAAGGATGGAGCAAATTCTGGACTGAAGGACTGAAGCAAATTCTCTGTGTGCACCTGCTTTGGCTGTTTCTTCTGGCAGCTTTCCTTTATGCCATGGTGGGGCAGAGGCCGCAGTGACCACTTCCCTGTGGGTAGAGGTTTGCTTTTCCCAGGGCAAACGTGGTGCTACCCTCAGTGCACTGACACAGGGAGGGACACAAAGCAGCCTGGTACCCAACTGAATAGAACAGCAGCTACATCTATGTCTGATTAAGTAACATTTATTGCCTTCAAAACTTATGCACTGTAATGATGGTAGCCACTCTTCTGCAGCAGGCAGATGAGGAAAATCAGGACATCTCCCAGGAGCACCCCAGTGTGGGTGCCGGGAAGCGTGCCCCGATGATTGCATTTTAGCTCAGTGTTGACAGAAGGCAGAGAGAATTCTTCACCGGCTAGGAGGGTGCTACTTGACTTTCACCTGTTGGTTTCTGAACGGTTATTTGAGGGCTGTGAGTGGCACCAGTGATGTTCAGAAACACAGAAAACCACCTCTGACTTAATGTTGGGAGTTTTGCCTTGGCAGCAATGAGGTGTAATTAAGCCTCCATTCTCACAAGCCTTTAGCTACCTGCTTCCATTTGGCTTCTAACTTAGGATTGACTAAGATGAAACATATTGTCAGCAGCCTTTCCAAAGCTGATAGTAGCACAAAGATAGCACTAATGTGCCTCACATGTGGGCATAAGAAGTGTTGCCTTCACCAGGGTGGGTTCAATCGCAGTAACAGCTCATGATCTTCACCCGTGTTATAGGGATGCCCAGTAGCGCTGCCAGCATTTGTGTCAGCATTTTCTTTATAAACTCCTTATTTTTATCGCTTAACTGACAAAGTGCCAAATGCATGTGCTGTCGCCTCTAAGCTGAATAGAAAGATGTGAGGAACAGTGTTTTTCTGCTCCTATTAACTGAAGAGAAGTGTTGGTTTGGTTTCAAGTAAGTAGGTCAGATGCTGAAGTTCATGTCACTGGAGGTATTTTGGAATGTTTGATCTCTGAGTTAACCCCTTTTTCCATACGGGAAAAACTGAGTTTGAAAGTTTGGAGGTGACCAGACTCAGGTGCATGAGCTGGGCCATGCTAGAAAAACACAGGCCAGCCATCAGGGCTGATCATGGACACGCTATTTCCAAGTGTTTGATGCTTTTGTGTCTGGGGGCTGATTCTTCATTGCACTAATGTAATTTCATGCTGCTTCAGTTGTGTGAAGATGCGCTCACGTAGGCAGAACCTGCTCGTCTTCCTTCTGCTCTTCACTAATGTCCTTCTCCCAAATACCCCAGGCACACAGTAGCCTCAAATAAGGGCTCCTCCGCTGGTTCCCAGCTCCCGGCAAGATGGACCAGAGCACAGCCAGGCTGGAGGGCACTTGCTGAAGTTGTCTTTACCTCACTTCATCGGCTGAGTGGAGCAGGCTGGACCAGGGTGCAGCCTTGTGGTGTCTTTCCCTTGCACCAGAGACCGAAAAAATATTTGCCTATTCCCAGGAAAGTGTGTTCCCACCCCATCCCATTCTCTGACTGGGCATCAGGGCACTGGGCTTGGTCTCTACTTCGCATCTGCCTCTTTCCTGTGTCTCAGGCATCAGCATCAGCTGTGTATCCTCTTTCAAGGACTTCATGGAGCTTTTGGAGCTACTATCAAGTCTTCATTCCCCATTTCATTTGACCAAAAGGGGTTTTTGTTTTTGCTGAATATTGTTACTATGCAACATAACAGCAAGCAGCTGGGTGTGATGTTGGATGGAAAGAAGTTTGTTGCAATAGCTTTAACTGTGATAAAAAACATGTGCTTAATGTTATTTTTAGACTAGTGTATATTAAGAGGTCATAAAGTTTTAATCTAAATACAGCTTTGTATAAACACACAGCTCTCAGGCACCTTAATATTGAGATCAGTATGCCTCCCCAGGTTCAAGCTTGCTTACACAATGGAAAAATCAGAGTTAAATGCAGAAATTAAGAAGTCCTTTCAGATTCCCTTGCTGATTTTGTTTTTCTTCATGTAACACCTTTTTGGAAAGAAAATAATTGCCTTGACTGATGGGGTCTCACGGGCCAGGGAGCTGTGCTGCTGGGAGGTAGGGATGGCTGCGGTTCAGGCTGAGGCTTGCAGCTGGCCTCATCCATCCAGAGACCACTCCGTACTGGTGCTCATATTCCACTTCTGAGAAATCCCCTTTAATTTTATCTCTTTGCCTTGTCTCTCGCAAGGGAAATGATGGGTATCCCATGTCCCTGCCCAGAATCTTTCCCTCTATCCCCCCACTTTCGTGTGTGTGTGCACATGTGCAAGCACACACACGTTTGTTAACCCATTCACACTTGAGCTTGTGTTTGGCAGTTGCACTCCTCCAGGGCAAGCAGCACTCATATTTTTCTAGCACCCAGCAATCTGGTTGACCTTTCTTGAAACTTTGGACTTAAGCTCAGGTTTCATTAGTCCTAGTGAACCTTATGACCATGACTTTGCACTTGGGGTTCAAAGATCTTGTGCTAGCAGGTGTGTAAGAATATGGAGACGGCTTAGATAGTGCCTGAAGGTTTGGCTTGAGAGGTGGCCCACAGCAATCTCCTCCTATTTCCTCTGCCCTTTCACAGAGATAAAACCTCCAAGAATGACCTTGGAGGAAGGAAAATATCCTCTTGTTTTATTTTCAAAAAAGCAGTTGATTTTTATATATATATTTTTTTTAAACAGGACTGTTGTTATTCATAAACCTTTAAACAGTGGTTTCGTTAATACTTAAACAACTATGAAGAGAGATAGTTTTCAATCTGGAGTTGTGCTAATTTCTAGCTGACTCCTCTTGACTTCTCTGCAAACCTCTTGCTTGTTTCTCAGGACCATTCTGCCCTCCTCTGTGAGTATCAAAGGCAGCTGCTCTTATTGTTGCGGGTCTTTTGTCACTGACAGAGGAAAATTTCCCAGTAATCCTGTTGGAGGCAGCAAACAACAAAGAAATGGCTAAAATGCAGTGATGCTTTATATCCAGAAGGAAAGCCGGAGCACATCAGTCACTGCAAAGCTATTTGTAAAATGCATGCAGAGGCTCAAGGACATTCCTCAAGGTCTGTGGCAGCAGGAAGGTGACCTGGCACAGGAGATCACAAATGCTTTAGCCCGTGCTGTATTCACCACCTGGCTGTATTTACTGTCCACAGCACGTCTCCTGCGTAATGGCTTTTGTCATTCTCACTACTGCGTCTGCCTAAACGAGTCCTCGGAGATTTTAACTTAATGAAATCATTCCCGTTATTTCAGAAGGAGCTTGGCTTTTCATAGTGTCCCATGTCGTCACACACCTGAGAGCAGGCATTTCAACTTGTCACTCACTGTGAAAGCAAAAGGAGCATGTCTATGGCACTGCGGGGACACAGCTCGAACTTAAAATCTTAGATGTTTCCCTAGCATAGCTCAATTCCCTGGGCTACTGGCGTCCATGAAGTCGTGCTGGCAGAGACGTCAGCCCTCTTCATTTCACACTCATATCTTTGGCATTTTAATGGCCTCTCAGGATCACACAGGGGTGGCAGTGAAGAAGAAAGGTTACCAGGCAAGTACGGTAGTCTGAACTGCAGAGGAGAATAAAAGAAGACAACATGTCAGACAGATGATTGTCACAAAATTATATGTATTTTGGGGTGAAATTCACAGAAGTCGGTGGTTTTTACTCACCATGGGATTCCAGTAAGAGGCAGTCAGGTACACAACACTCGCCAGAGCTGTTTTTGACCTCTGCCAATGGAGTAAATTATTTTCTCCTCAAAGGTCTGGATGGAGGCTCCATCACCAGGGAGGCCGTCATCACACAGCCATGTGGGGCAAAATCCCAATGCTGCTGGTGATGATGCAGTCTCTACAAGCACTGTGAGGACATTTCAGGTGATGCACAGCAATACTTTTCACTGGGGACCACAAGACCAAATTCAGCCCTTCTTACATCACTTCATTCCAGAGGTGGTCCACTGGGTTTAAATGAGGAGGAGAAGCAGTAACCTAATCCTGACGAAGCATCTCTTTGTGCCAACAGCCACAGGATAAGAAGTAAATGAATGCAGGATGTGAGCCATTGCTGATACCTTTCCTTTTCCTGGCTGCTAGAAGGGAAACCTGTCGTCTTTATTTCCTTCTCTTCCCTTGATCTTGGCTGCTTACCGGGGACAGGTTTTGACCGCTGCCTGTTTCCACCAGCTCCTCTCCTCCCTGATAGCTGAGTGCCCGGTGCTGGTGGCACCAGCAGCCGCAGGGCTAAGTGAAAAGGAACTGCAGTCAGATTTCTGGTCTCCATTGCAGCCCTTTACGTATAACGGTTTCTTTCAAATCCACCTTTAAATGTACTAATCCAAACAGACTTCATCCCAGAAGAACAGATCCTGGGCATGGTGTACTTAATTCTGAGTCACCAACTGAGAGGTCCCTGAGCAACTCAGTCTTAGTTAACCCTGCTCTTAGCGGGGAGTTGGACCTGAAGACCTCTGCAGAGTCCCTTCCAGCCTAAATTTTCCTCTGAGGCTTTGATCAGCCCCGTATGGGTCAGTCCAAGTAGCACCAGCAAACTTGCACAGACACTGTGCTGGGCTTTGGTGGCAAACAGCAGTAGAAGACTTTGGAGGTGACTGCAAAATTGCATTAGGAAATGATAATTAGTGCAGTATTGGCAAACTGTGAGATATGATGCATGTTTTCCACAAACAAGGGTCTGTTACAGGTGTTTGTGACCAGAACTGCTTCAAGTCTAAAGGTAAAGCCCCAGGATCCTTCGCTGACTGCTGCTTCTGCCCTTTCTTTTTTTCTAACATCATTATGCAGGAAGGATTATAATTCCCACAAACAGCACCGGTTGCTTCCATTCCTAGGCCCTTTTAATTAGGCAAAGAAAATTTCAAGTTCAGCAGCATCAGCAGCTTGTACACCATGGATCCTGATGGTGCTGGCCTGGCAGGTACCAGCACAGCTCCTTTATGACCAAGCGCCATTTCCTACAGATCTATACGGAGACGGCAGGGCAGCATGCTTGGAGAATGGGCCTGGCTCGGCGCTCCGGCAGGCAGAGCCAGGAAAAAGTACAAATCTGCTGATTCAGGGTCCTACAAACATAGCTGATCTCATTGCAGTGAAAATAGGTCACTAATTGCACATGGCCAGCATCCAAAAACTAGCCAGGAAAATTGAATATCTGCTGGCTGAAAACTCTGTTTTACTCAAACGCAAAGAAAGAAAGCAGTCTGGTTTAATTTGTTTAAAACAACCACCGGATTATGTGACCAGGAGGTGAAGACAGTGATCTCCCTACCCGTTATTTTTTTAAGCAAGCAACTCATTTATTGTTCCAGCCCATCCTTTGCTTCTGTTCTCACACATTAAAATAACGTATAGTTCACACTTCTGTTTTTAACGTCAATTACAGCAAGCGGGACTGATTTCTAAAGAAAAAAATTAGCATTAGCCTATATGTTGATTTCTTTTATAGGCTTCTGTCTAGTGAAACAACTGAGCTAGTATTGCCAGAATTAGATCTTTCTAAATTAAAATAGCATCAAGGTTCCTGTTTTTTTAATAAGAAAAAAACCATTCATTTCTTTTTAGATCATTCTGAGTTTTCTGCTTAAGCTGGTTGCCCATCCTGGCATCCTAAATAATTAAATGGGAGAGCACTTAGATTGCAGCAGGGCTGAGAGTTACTGGTGTGGAATAAGTGTACCCTGATGTTACGCAATGTGTATGGCGGGAGGGAAAGGCCAATCAATATAAATGAATCCCTTTTTCCATTGGATAAATGATCTCTCTCTCAGTCAGTAACTGAGGAGAATATGGAAGCTTTATAGAGATAAGATCTGCTCAAATTTTAGATCTGTCTCTGTCTAACTGAGATCAGCTCAGGCACGTTTTCTCTGCTGAGCATCGTGACCTGGTAAGCAGGAGTGGTCTTCACCTTCACTCGTGGACCGAGTGGTGACATGCCCAAATGAAAAGAGTTATAGAAATGCGAATAATTGTTGTCAAAATGGTCAGAGGAGTTAGTCAGAAATTATTACTTGTGCACTTGAACAGAAGACCCAGAAGAGGCTGGTTAAAAAAAATTGCACATACAAGTTTGTAGAAAAGTATTTAGTACATGTGCTCTTGAATATTCTTAAGCTATGTTAAAAGAAGGGTGATACTTGAGAGCTGGGAATGCAAGAACTGAGACTAGCTCACAGGAGCACTTGAATTGCCTGTGCATTATGCCACAGGCTTTAGCTGTAAGGTCATATTTTGTTTTCCTGCCGCTCGAGCTGGTTCTTGTCATGTGCTCTAGAGGCAAACTGCTCCTCCCTCCTCCCCATCACCATCATTCCCGCTACCTGCCCCATCTCTCGTGTACTGCAAGGGATCCAGGCGCTTACCCGAGAGAGAAGGTGCTAACCTCCCAGGGAGGCGTTTCCCACCCGGGCAGGCCCCGTGCCCAGCCGCACAGCCCGACAAAATGATTCACAGCAGCCCACGCCAGGGAAAAAGAGAGGGCAGAGGAAAATGGCTGCTCTTTCCAGCAACTCAGGGTTCGGTAGTTCACGTTTTGCCTTCGTTTCTCTCTCACCCCATGGCCAGTGATCTCTTGTCGCAAGTAACAGGAAAGACTGTGTAGCGCACATGGCCACATCAGATTATGAGATGTGGTCCTTTTAACCCGAGGGAATTTGTAGCGACTGATGTGGTAAAGCCAGCTTTGGCCGTACTGTCTCTAGTGGGAAAGCCACAGAATCACTGTCATGCATCAATTACATTTCTGTGCAGTACTTATGCTGGGGCTAAAGCATGAACAGACCGTGTCATCACCAGACAGTGCTTAGCTTTTATTTTCAAAGGTTTTGTGACTCTCAGAGTCTCTCTGTTGGTAGAGGATCCCTCTAGTCCCTTAAGGCTGATATCACTGATTCAGCCAGCAGAGATCAAAGACATTTTTTGACGGATGTTGTGTGCCCGACTGGCTCTTACTGGAATCTCACGCTAAGTGAGAACAACTGATTTCTTACACACTACACGACTGCAAATGTAACTTTATGAGAAACATTCATCAAGCGTGTAATACAAGCAGATTTTGAACTCACTGATTTAATAACAAGCTGTAGATGGAAATCATGAAATAATTCACAGTGAGACAAAGGATTAAACAATTCAGATGAAGAACTGAAATCAGATCTGAGATTTGTTTCAAATGCCCTATCCATCAGGTTATACTCTGGAGTTAGATCCTTACCTGACACAAGTTAAACCTTTCTGCCTTACATCATCTGAAGCGTATCTAGAGTAACAATTAATACCTGTAACCTCTCCTTGAGGGTGAACACGCTGCAGCAATCAAGGGACCTTCGGCAAAGGAAAGCTCACAGTCCCTCAGGAGGGTCTGCAGGCCTTCCAGGAGCAGGGCGGTGTGGTCTTGGGTGAATTAAGGTATATTTTCTTTGGCATGTGCATACATAAGAACATACTTAAGCCTGCTGTTTATTTGCTTAGTCAGGCAAGGTTTAAGAGGGAGCAGTGGAGGGACGAACACCAGAAATGTTCAATCCCGGTGTAATGTAGGAATAAGTTGCCTTTAGGAAATCTCTCCTGAGCAGCTGAAGAAAGTTAAAGAAGGCAGCTGGAAAGAGCAAGTCCCAAGCAAAATAACCCTAGGGGGTATCCTACGGGGTATATCAGAGCAAACCTCAAATGACACCCTGTAAACAGATCTCCAGTGCTGACTGCCAAATATATGTACATCAAAAGTCAAGCCCTTGTCCATGGACTCACATAACACAGTCTCAGTGGAGTTTATCTTTTCTGCCCTCTTTTAACCCAAAACAAACTTATTGCACAAGACTGTGAAGCAGTTCCAACATAGCCCGTGTGCTGGGTTGTCAGCCAGATACTGGCAGCTCCCACTGAATTTTCTTTTTCTCTCCTGTATGCACACATTTCTGCACAAACACATCCAAAAGCATTTCCAATTCCAACTTAAACCCACAAATCTGAGGAAATTCTGAGTTAAGCTCATAGCCCATAACAGTTGTCTTATTGCATAGACTGGTTAAAGCAATTCATCCTTTTACAATCCTTTGATGAAAGGACTTCTGTTAGGAGAGAAATATGCTGTATTTCATGCTTTGAGCATCTCAGCTGAGTTCTTGATTTTGCCATAAGACTGAGCAACTTGTTTTGTTATCCTAAAAAAACCCCAAACGTTCTGCCTGATACCATATCAGCACGTAGTTCTGTAATTCCTGTTCTCCAAGGACCTTGAAATGCTTAATAAATCCTGTCTTGACCCTGTCGCCGTGCTTGTGAGGTAGGTAAATGTTGTTATTCACATGTTAGCATGGGGAAAGGCCATTCCAGAGAATACCCTCTCCAAAACCCTGAGTGGTTAGTAACCGTGCAGGGAAGAGGGCTGGGCTCCTTCTCTGTTTGTAGAGTTAGACCTTGTACCTGGGAGTTCAAAATATGTTATTTATAAATTGGTAGTGGAAACATTACTGTTTATCTTGTGACAGATATTTGGGGGACTTCAAAAAGGATTAGGAGGATAGAGTCTGGTACCAGACCGCACCTTGGGGAGTTTTCTTATGAAGAGTTGGATTTTGTCTGAACAGTTTTCTTGTTCATTTTTTGCATGGTAAAAAAGTTAGGTCTTATCAAAACAAACAGCTTTTTCATTGAGATATTAGAAATGTGGTTAAATTAAGCATTTGCTGTGTTGCCTTTTTAAATGTCTAGCTGGGTTTCACCACCTCCCATCCTCATCACTGGGGACATGGACAACTAAAACAATTGCAAGGGCTCCTTGTGCTGCTGGCTTGTGGATGGGGATGCTGGCTTGCAGCAGGCAGCCGTACGAGCTGTGTTGTGCCATGTTCTTCGCCTCTCTAGGTCGCTTGTTGTCAGCAGCAATGACTGCAGTCTAAGCAGGAACTGCAAACACAGAAAAGTTTTACTGAAAAGTTAGCCCTTAGACTCATTCTGGTACGGTCATCTGTGTTTTGCACCTTCAATGAAAATCAATTTTAAAGGTATAGGCTTTTTTGGTTGGGAGTTTTTTTTTCAAATTAAAAAAAAAAGAAAATGGAAAAAGAAGCAAGCAAACCCATGATACAGGCACTTTGAGCATTGCTCAGAAGCTCTGATTTTGGGGTGTTTATTTGCATTACTATTGCCAGGAATATGGAAGCTTGATTGGTACTGGCGAACTCCAGCTCGTGTGCAATGACTGACATGTCTGAAGGTAAGCAGGCAGGTTTTTTCCCCCCATCCCTCTCTCCCAGAAGCTAGCGTTCCTAGAAAGAAATGCCGAAGTGGCTGACACCAAAATGACAAGTGGCACGCCTGGATATGTAACATCGGACTGCTCAGGAGCGGAGGGCAGAGGCGGCTCTGCCGGGAAGAGGAGCCAAGTGGCATGAGCCAAGCTCTGCCTGGCTGTCTGCAGGACGATTATGCGCCTGGCCAAGAACAGCAGCGCTCAAACTGCTCATCTTTTAACTGGGGCTGCCGTGCCTTTACAACCACTCATTAAAGTTTATTTTTTCAAAGGGAATTATGCTTATGGTTGGTCTAGGAGCAGGAGGGGTGATGCTGGGGGACTTGAAATGACACTTGTCTTTATATCATTGGCAGTCACTAAGGCAATATCAGCCGTTGAGCACCAAGCAGTTTCTGCCTCTGCATGTTTCATCACCCTGCTGCCCCCTCCCCTGCCTTTGCTGGGCAGGTGAGTTGGGCTCTCCAGCCTGTCAGTCTTCATTGACCAACCAGTCTGGCTAAAATGGCTGTAGCGTGATTTTTCACATTCCTGAAGGCATCACGCAGCAGCCCTTCCAGTCTGTGTCTCGGGAGGCACAGCCCGAATCTAACCTGGGACAGGCAGGGATATCTTGTTGGCAGTAGGAGCCAAGGGCAGCCGTTTTGCCCTAAGCCTAAGAGAGGCTGTTCTGAGAAGGAGAGCATGGTGATGTCCCTGGGCACTTCTGACAGATGGCTGAGACCAGAGAAGAACCAGTCCTACAAGCATGGACATAATCTATGGGTATAATTCAAATAAGCGAAAGAGCTCAATTTTTCTGAACTTCCCAAGCTTCACTCTTCACCGTATTTACTAAATTATACTGTAGTAATGAAATACCATGAAACAACATTAGGATTTTCAGAATGTTCCTTCATAGCTTTCACAAAGCTTCTGGCTATTTCAGCAATGGCTGCTGAAATGATGCTCAAATGGGTTACTCTAGCTGGCCATTGGCAACAGCAGAGCATTTTCATGTTGAATTTATGGGGGAAATGTATTACATTAATTAATTAATTAATTATGGAATTGACTTGTTTTTGTATCTAAACTTTGTGCTGTGGCAGGGGGGAAAGCTGATTATGATGGCAGAACTGAGAAGTTGCCATAGAAGTTAGTGTCTGTTTGGGGAGGGGTAGTGGAGATTACACACATCCCAAAATACGCAGACAATTTAGTCTGCGTACACTTCTAGCTAGGATGACAAAGACTTTCACTGTGCTATCCTAGCTGAGGGGATTAAATGTCTAGCTGTAAAGCCTTTTAACTTTGCTTACAGCTTAATACGTAATTATTTCTTTTATGTGCAGTGAAACAACTACCATGGACATTTTATCCTTCATAAAAAGCTATCCATTGGCCTAGTGATTGGCGTACTTCCCAGAGAAATTGGGGTTCAGATCCCCTCTTCAGATCAGGAAGAGTGTGGGACTTGAACCTGGGCCACCCATTACTTCTGTCCACATTGCCATCTCCTGCTACTGGATGTGAAGTCCCTTGCTGTCTCCTTTTTTCCAGCTCTGGGACTTCAGTCCAAGAGAGGATTCATGACTAAAGATCCTTAACAGTGTTAAGTACCTCGCTGCCCAGAAGGAGCATGGCATTTCATGCTGTTTGCTTTTAGGTGGCCAGCTTTCCAAGTCTCCCCAGGTGCTGTGAAGAGAAGTGGGGACTTCACGGAATGTGCCAGCAGTGAGGGTGGAAATGGGAGTTTGATCCTCCTCCTTGGAGCCTAACTGTGAAAGCCACCTTTGAAGCCTTTGCTTAGAAACGATCTGAAATGAATGCCAGGATGTGTCTTCACTTCAGCAGGAGTCGTGGCCTATATGTGTTTATACAGCCTTCACAGAAGCTTGGCTAGCAGGGCCTTGAAGGTTAAAATCTGTTGCTAATGCGTGATAAAGAAGGTGAGGCCTCTGCAGGGATGCAAAGGGGGGAGCCTTGCTAGCAAAACTAGCAAATAGATCAATACAAACACGCTGATGGTCACATTTGCTAAGTGCAGAGGAAGCAGCCGTAGGGGTTATGGTGATGAGCTTTTGTACAGAAGAAGAAGAAGAAGAAGAAGAAAGAAGAAGAAGAAGAAGAAGAAGAAAAGGTTTTAGCTCAATGGATGGACAGGGAGGGCCACCTCTTGGCTTTGTCATTGCTTTGACCGATGCCTGTCAACATAGTTCACCCAAAGCTGAAGCCCAGATGCCCAGACCAGCAGGTTGGGAGTATGCCTGAAGGTGTTATGGGGAGCGGAGAGGAGGGGGCCCCGCAGCAGCCCCTGTGGAAAGCCGGCGTGGGCAACCACAGCCGTGCGAGACAGAACTTCAGGAGGAGCACAGCAGGATTTTGTGCAAGACTTTGCCCCTAGAAACCTTTATTTAGTTCTCACACTTAAACAGCCACCTCGCTAAGACCTCTGTGTGGCCATAAATGCTATTTGTGCTCCGTGGTGGCAGTAAATGTCTGTTTTCGGCTTGGTTTAGCGTGACTGAGGCACACAGAGGAAATTACTGAGAAAGTAACAGGTTAGTGTGCAACAAGAAAACTGTGCTTAAGCAATAAGGCAAAACTGATCAATTGTGGACCAAAATGTCACGGTGAATGTGCAGCACAGGCAGTGGGATCAGACCAACAGTGTGGATTTGATAAATCCCTCATTTATTTGGTAATTGTCCTTCTAACTGTATGGAGGCAGGTTGAAATACTGTCACAATTTTTCTTTTTTTCCTAACACTTTTTTACCATGTATGATCTAGAAATTGATGTGACAGCAGGTTTTTCAAATAATCATTTCACAGTAAAAACTTGATCTGGGCTCTTACCTACTTGCTGAAACACCCTCAAGCAGTTAATTTTTTGCTGTCTGCAGCCACTTGAGTACAGGCTGATAAACTAGAAAGCCTGTATTTTGTCACTGTGAATTTACATGGTTTTTTTGGTCTGCTACCTGAATTTTCCCAGGTTTGCTTTGTGCCTAAAAGTAAGCACTTTAATTCCCTTTAAAGCTTGAATAAAATCTCTTCAACTAGGTTTTAGTTATGGAGGTGGGTTATTGCACAGAAATATTTTGAATATTTGTAAATATACCATTTCAGTGTCAAGTGAGGAATGAGCTTTTTAACTTGGCAGTGAAATGCCCAGGGACTGAGCCGCCATAGGCATTAGAGATGCCAGAAGCAGCAGCCCTTGGGAGGTCACTTGGACTGCGGGGCTGCTGGGGTTCCTCGTAACCCACCAAACTGCTGCCAGGCAGGAACCATTCCCCGTCCCCGCTGACGTGAATTAGAGGCAACGTAGAGGATATAATTCAAATAGTCATGACCTGAGAGGATGAGGAGGGATGTGCTAGGGAGACGGCACACGTCGTAAGGCATTGAAAAATAACCCCCAACTCACTGCTTTGCGGTCCGATTGCCCCATGTGCTTTCCCTGCCTGTGCTCACCGGCAAAGCCGGGATGGGCGGCAGCCATCACCGCCGCGGCGCAAGGAAAATGGCAGTGCAGCACTGGAAGGGGTAAGCTGGAGGCTTAAAAATCAGACCATTTCTAAGGGAGATGCAACAATGTGACAAGGGCCTCGGATGTTGTCAGTAATTTGGGATTTTTAGGGGGGCCATCCTTCTGCCCAGAGAGGCTGGGTTCCCTCCTCGCCTGCTTCCTGCAAGGGAAAAGCACCAAACGAGGGTCTTGGAGGGAAGAGCTGCCAGTGCGTAAGAACCAGAGGGGGCTTTTTTCCCCCATTTATGCTTTGTTAGGACCATAAAAAAGGGGAGAAAGATGGGTTGGGTCATCCCTGGGTCCACAGCTCCCCAGCCAGCCAGATCTTCTGTGCGTCCAGAGGTACAGCCTTTCATTTTGCCTCTCTTCTTTACCCAGTGGTAACTTACACAAGCGGCAACTCAGACGAGTGGTGGGGTGGAAGCGGGATGAAAAATGACATAGGAATGCTGGTATTTTTAAATTCTCTTCCATACCAGGACTTGCAGGCAGTATGGTTCCCTTCCTGCATAATAGCATCCCGTCGATGACCTGGTCACACGCAGCAGCGTTCACCAAATTTTGGCACTCATTACACGATTAAGTACCAGTTTTGTTTCTGCCTACTGATTTTATTCCCCAGCCGTACCGCTGCAGCTGGGATTGTTTCTGCCTACTGATTTTATTCCCCAGCCATACCGCTGCAGCTGGGATCGATGCAGGCGCCTGCGCTGACATCCTGGGGGTAAAGGCAGACGTGACCCTCCCTGGCTAAGGGAGTTTATGCAGGGGGTGCTTTGCTATGAAGCCCTTGGTCTGACAGGCCACAAATTAATTAACATATAAATTATGTTATCGTAGTTCATTTTTTCAAAGTTCATTTGATCACGTTTTACCACTTATTTGTGTTATTGAATTTCATTTTTTCTCCAGGCACTGGAAAACAAAGGCAAATTCCATGAGGAGGAGGTAATTTAGACATGGTTTGAAACTGCTATACTTCAAATGTGTTGTACCTTTACCTCGGGTGTCCTTTTTTACTAGCTCAGTAATCTAAGTAAATACAATGAGAAAAAGAACCCTGTTCTTACATTGTGTCTCCATCTAAAATTACCTTTAAGTTTTCTTGTAAAAACTTACAATTTAAATGCGCTGTTCAAGCATGGAAAATAAGAACCCTCTGTATGCAAGGGGAAAGCAGACTAATCAAAAGCAATAAAAGAGAAATTTATTCCTATTTATTTTTTCAAAGAGGTTACTGACTACCAGCTTTAGAGCTGTTCCCCAAGATTTTCAAATTTAAAAAAATTCAAAACCATAATGAAAAAAGTAATTTTGGAGTTTCTGATAACATTAAATTTGGGAGTATTTGTTGTTTTGTATTGGACAAAATAATCTGAAATGCAGCTTTTTCAATTATAGCTTTGATTTCCTTGTGTTGCATTTGTAATTTCAAAGTATTTGAAAATGTCGGATTGAAATGTTCCAGCCTATGTTTCCACAGCGATCTTAACTCAATGCTTTATTTTCATTCACTTTTCAGAAGAAATTTATTCAGAATCGGCATTTTCAGACATTGTGATTATGATCAAGGGATATTTCCAGGCACGAAAACATTGTCAGAAAGTTTTTGCCCAGCTTTTTCCTGCTTCTTTGAGCAATACAGCTATGACTGCAAGAGCTGACACCATCAAAACTTGCAGGCAGGTGCTGTGTTTGTACTGGCCTCTTATCGCTCGTGGCTCTCCAGGCTCCCAGCTGGTTTATGGCCTGGCAAAGAGAGCACAGAAAGTCAAGGCTGCCAGTGTCATTAGAAACAGCATGAAAGTCACGGTATCAGTGAGCCACCTATCTTAACTACTACCTGTTGATTTAGAGCTTGCTTTCTTATCAGGGGCCAGGAGACACCTGGGTTATTCTCCAGTAAGGAAAAAGCCAGGTTTGGGGAGAAGAGAGAAATTCAGCACAGCTCACCTATTGCCATAACAGGAGGTAACTTGGTTATTTGGATTTTGGAGGTAAATTTACCTTTAAAAGAAAAAAAGCATAATTGATCTTGACACCTAAATAAAAAAAAAAAGTCGGGTTTTTTTTTTTACTGCCTATATTGGCCAAAAAAGCAGACAGATAGATTAAGGTTCGAGGGCGTGTTAAATAACGGTGTTTGTGAGGCAACAGGTGAAATTCTGCTGAAATCACTTCCCAGGGGGGGAAAAAAAAAAAAAAGCCCTGTCAGGTTTATTTTGGTGGTCGGTCACTCTAGCACAGAAAGTATAAAGCCTAAGAAGTGAGCACAGCAGGCGAGGCTTAGCTTGAATACCTGAAGCAGCTCTCAGCAGCAAGTGGAGTGAAACTGGAGAGCTGCCAAGGCAGCGTGGTGTCTGGCAGCTGCCCAGAGGGAGGAGCGGGCTGGTACAGACGGCCCTACTGCCAGGGCAAAAGTATTGCTAATATATCATTAAGCAATGACAATAAATGATGCTGTTGTAAACTGATTGCTGGAAAGCATTCTGGGAAAGGAGCCTCTGATTGCAAAAGCTGCCTTGAAATTGGAGTCATTTCACCAAAACCAACTAAATCTACATTTCTTGTGAATTACAGACTTGACGAAGCCAGAGCCCAGCAGCCCAATCTCCCAGAGCCGATGGGAACCGGGGCTGTTCCCATGTACCTGGACAAAACCAGAGAGGCTGCAACAGTGTGAACTGCCAGTGCTCTGCTAGTTGGCGAAAAAAGGAAAAACTACATGTCCTCAGACCTGCTTGCACTCCCCTGCACGTAGGAGGACGTAGGACTTGTCCTCTTGCCCACCCTGGAGCTGGGCAAGCGCGGTGCCGAGCCGACTGCTCACCCCTGCCCTGCCCGGTGCTGATGCCCTGGGTCCCCGAGCTCATGGGGTCTGCATGCCCAAGCCAGGCAAGAAACACTGCCTGCCTCTTGCAGCCTGGATTTCAAATCAGGAGAACCCAGCATGAGGCAGTTTTAGAAAGACAGCTTGTTTTTGAGACAAATGGTGATGCCAGCTCTAGTTGAACCTGCCACGCTGCCTGCTCTGTGCAACGCACATTGACGGCAGCTGATGTGGGCTCAAGCGTGCAGTATGTACCCACACACTACAACTTATTTTAACTTCTGATGGGCAGCAGTTTCTCATTGCAACACTCAGATGAGATTTTTTTTTCTCTTATTTTGCCTTTCATGAATACATTTCAAATAGTGAACCCCATGCCCGCTGTTAGTGACCGCTCAAGGCATGCAGAGCATAGACAGTGTTTAGCATCCCTTTTAGCAGCCTGTGAGCCCACTAGAGGTACACACCATCGTCTGTGGCTTCCTATGTGTCAGAAACCAGTCAATGCTTGTAGCACCGCATACCACAGCAGTGTGTGATTAGTTAACATTTGAACTTAGCTTATCTGTGGCTTATTTCAAATCCAGCAGTGCTTCTTCCATACGATTTTTGTTGAGCAAAGAAAAGACATCACAAATGCTGAGCATTATGTCAATTTGGTTCATCTTCTGGGAGGAGGACAGCTGACATCGCAGGAAGTTTGTGCATTCATCTTGAACAGCTGGAATTGTCATGTGCAAGCCTATGTTCTTATTTCATATTAAAGTAGTGTAGCTCCATCACGATGAAGGGAGCGCAGCTGATCCACACCACGTAGAAATCTGGTTCACCATGGGGAGGCCCACACCACAGAGTGGGGATGGTAACACCCCCATGCAGCACGTGGTGCTGGGAACCCAGATTTTCAAACTGAGCCCTCTCTAGGGCTGAGGCCAAAGTGGTGCAGAGCGCTCTGGCCCTGATCTGATGGATTAGCATTTGCTGGATGAAATCTCTACCATAGAGCTTCTGATATCCTCTGCTGAACAAACAAACTAAAATTAGTAGATGAAAAGTATAGAGATACCATTCTTGGGCAATGCACGTGCCCTAAAATTACACCGTGGAGGCTATCAAGCTATCTGCTGCTGGGTGATTTTGTTTATGAAATAACTCAAGGAAAAAATAAAAGAACAGATCAATGCAATTCCAGAGCTAGTGACTAATACACTCACAATTCTGTGGTCTCATAGGAAATCTGCCCTTACTTAAAGATTTGGCAGTAGGTAAAAAGAAAAATATTCAATCAGTACCCAACTGTGAGGAAAATCTATCTTCTGATTACTAGCAGGTCTGCAAATGATAACATGCTCTTTGCTTATATATTATATCCCTGGAGAAGCACATCTGGTATTAGCAATAGGGTCCCCTTTTTTCCTTCGGGCCAGGTCACCCAGTTTCATGTTTCTTATTCTTCTTGCAGATGTACTTATCTGAAGGCTTTGGAAATTTTCATATGGCAATTTAAAAGCCTTCTTTTATTCTTTTAGATACACTTGCTGTGCATTGTGACCTTGTTCCAAGAATCCTTGCTTTATAGCAGTCTGTCCTGAATGGTATTTCACCATCAGCTGAGGCACTTAAGCAATAAGTAAAATAATACTTCATCCATCCTCCCTTCTACACTTGGCAGCTTGTGCTTTCAACATCATCATCTAAGACTGCTGCTATTAAAAAGACCCTACACTGAACCCTCTGGTGTTTCACTAATATTTTCCTTTTAATCTGGAAAGGCTAATCTTGTTTCTCATGCTGGGTTGAAGACAGCTTCTGTTCTCAAATGTCAAGAAGCCAGCTTAGCACACCTTCGGCTTTGAACTGCTGGACTGGAAATGAATCACTGCGCTTCTGAATTTATGGAAATGGGAAGCCTGACAAATCATTGTCTCCTTTTTGATCAACAGTATCACCAGGATTTCAAAGTTGTTCACCCTATGTATATCTTTTCCTGTTACCCTGAGCTCAGTATTTACCAAATGTTCATGAAATGCTTGCTCCACCTTGAGCTTCTCTAATTTAGCATCCATTTTTTATTATTCCTGAGTGGGATGCCACACAGATCCTGGCATCCTGAAGCGCTCTTCTTCTGAATTGGCATTACGGATACAAGAAGGGGTTTTGTAGTGTGTAGTCTCCCAGACAAAAACCTGGAGACAGCAGTATTCAACATTTAGAGAAGAAATCTGTGATCCCCTGAACCACAGAAGGGCAGTCTGACGGTAACAGGGAAATAAATGATTATTCACTTTTTGTACTGGGAAAGGACTCCTTGAGCAAGCTGGGCTTTGCACTACAGTAGACACGAACACCTTCCTGTAACTTTCATTCTTTAAGAATTAATGTTACGGACTAGTGATCTCAGAAGTGCCATTGGATTTGGGCACTGGGTCCCTGGTGTCTTTTTCAAAATTCTAGGCAAATTATGGTCCATGTGGTCCTTATACTCCTGCAGTATCTCAGATCTTCTGTAAAAGGGCTGGGCACTATTGTGCTCAGCGCCATGTAAAAGGGGAACAAAAAGTAGGTGTCCGGCCCAGGTAGCCCACAGTTAATTCTAGGATAAATCTGGTTCCAGACATTGTGAGACACCTCTGACTTGTTTGTAATGAAAAACTGTTTCTTTTTCATTCAGACCAGCACTCTGAAAACACACACATTTCTAGCCATTTCTCGCTGTATATGAATTACAGGATATATTTGATAAGTAATATGCTTTAGCAATGCAGTGGAAATAACTTGCTGCTTTAGTCACCTTAGAAATGGCATGAACAGCATCTACTAAAAATTTCTTACTGAAAGATCTCGCTGTATATGAATTACAGGATATATTTGATAAGTAATATGCTTTAGCAATGCAGTGGAAATAACTTGCTGCTTTAGTCACCTTAGAAATGGCATGAACAGCATCTACTAAAAATTTCTTTACTGAAAGAGTGGTTAAACATTGGAACAGGCTGCCCAGGGAAGTGGTGGAGTCCCCATCCCTGGAGGTATTTAAAAGACGAGTAGATGAGGCACTTAGGGACATGGTTTAGTGGGTGGTGGTGTTGGTTCGGCAGTTGGACTCAATGATCTTGGAGGTCTTTTCCAACCCCAATGATTCTATGATTCTACTAATCCTTCCTTGTCCAGATATTCCAGTTATTCCAAAATCCCACACTCGATTCCTGTTCACAGCTCTCCTGTGTATTATTCTCTTTCATCAAAATGGCATTTTGACCATATGTTGGTGTATATTTCAGAAACTGTGACAGCTGAATACGGACGAACAAGAGAGGATGCTTTCACAAGGGCACGTGAGGGGTTTTACCCCATGTAAAGGGCTGACCTGTCCCATCCGTTGTGGGATAACTTCAAAGCTGAAGCACACTGGAGAAATGTAAATATGGGTTTTGAATGTGACGTGTCTCCTCTCCAGACCTTTTCCTGCTGATACTTGAGCTCAGCTGCAGTCAGGGGCAGGAGCCTCCTGCTGCCATGTCTGGCCCACGTCGTGCCAGCCCCAGCCCCGCACTGTCCCCAGCACCATGTTGCTTTTCAGCCGTGTAGGTGAGGGAGGAGGAAGGAGAGCGGCACAGGACCTGCGTGGGTATCTTCTATTGTATTTTGACTTTTCATACAGATCCTCACGTTCCTCACTGATGGCTTTTCCTTTCGTCCCCAAAGACTTTTTTCTGGGTCTCAGCTGCAGGAGACCTATTGGTAGCTGTTGGCCGAGTTTGCAGGTCACCTCCTGCCTTAGAAATATTGCCAGGGCTGCACCCAAGGCTGCACCTCCTCAGGCAGTCTCTTCATGCCCCTGCGGTGAGACTGGCAGGGCCGGGAAGGGCAACCACTACTTCTGGTGTTTTCAAGTTCTCCAGCGCTTGTTCTATTATTTTCTCCCCATGTGTTCAACAGGGCACAGACCCAGTTTCTCGGACTGTGATGCTGTCTTTCCTTTGGTTTCCATGACAGGGACCTAACTCAATGGCAACTTTTGTAAGCAAGGTCCCCACTTGGGGACCACAGAGGTGTTGCAAAGGAGGGGAAGAACGTGAGACATGGACTAGGCAGACGGTGCCTGCCTAAGATCTATCACAAATTACTATTTCCTATGATGGCTTTTAAAATAGCAGATCTGTTACCTTAATATCCACACCTTAAATGCACGCTGGGGGAAGTGAGCCCTTTGTGTATTAGTGTATGTCAGTAAGGTGAACTCTGAGATTGCCCTTCCAAGCCCAAGGAAAAAAAAATGTGGCTTTGCAGCCCATGTCCTACAGTTTCACTTGTCCCTTCGCTACACTTTGGAGGGAGTTTGATTGCTGCCTTCCTCACAGTTGTCTCCCAGGTAGCCCATACAATTGACTCAGATCTATATCTGAGTCATCACATTGCACAGGTCCACCCAGAGCACTTTACAGGCCCTGGCCATGCATGAAATGCCACCTCCGCCAGACAGAGAGTATAAACCAAAATCAGCAAATAGCACACTGAGGAAAGCAGCAATTCTGGCTTATTTTTAGAGCAAAGATGTCAGAGGGTTTGCATATCCCAGCAGGACACACAGAAATCTGTTCTAAGCCACAGCCAAAACAAACACACACACACACTACGATGGAAGGCACCAGGTCAACCACGCTGGAAAGCTACCTACGTACAGGTTTGATTTATGAAATAGGGTCGGCTATATAGGGTCTAGCTAATGCTAGACCTCTCCTTTTCCTGAGAATCAAGAGATGATTGCAGGCTCTCCAGTGCCCATGTGGCACCTCTCATACAGTCTTCCCAAACAATTATCCTAGTAGTTAAACATCTTGAGATACTTACATAGTCTTGGGTTCCACTGATGTTGCTTGAAGCTTGGTTCATCCCTGAGTGCTTTGGCAGGGGCTAACCCTGCCCTCACGGTGAGCACCGCAAGGGTTTCCACCACCACACCAGCCGGTTATCACTGGCAGGAGCCAGCAGACGTCCCAGGCGAGTCACCTGGCTTCTCCAGCACTGTGTGTCTGGGCTCACCCTGCTGAAGTGGCACTAATTATCCTGCTGACATTACGCAAGGAGGTATTACACACTAAGTAGAGGGCAGAGCACTGATTACATTGCAGGGATGATTACAGGAGCCTTCTCAGATATCCACCTACCCACAGGTATATTCATCTGCTGCTGCTGCTGTATATACCTGTGGCGCATTAGCAATGCCATGATGAGCTATTTAAGGTGTGTGGGAGCCTCCCAGGGCTGCTGTCAGCAAGCAAGGGGCAAGCAGAGCCCTACCTACTGCCATGGGGATGCCTCCTTGGCTGTATTCATCTAAGTACAGTGTCGTTACTGAAATGCTCTGGAAGGTCTCCAGCTCTTTGATGGAAGCTGGTATTGCAATGAGTTAGGTCACACCAAAGGGGCAGATGCTTCATACAGTGATAGGGGACTGTAAAGAGAAGTACTGGCTGCATCACACCACAGGGCTTCCCCCACCCTCCACTCTCCTTGCCCCTCTCAGGGAAGCTAGCAAGCTGCCAGGCTGCCTGAGAAAGCTCTTGCTTTCCTTAGTTGTTTCCTTTGGACCAGAATTTCTCAGTGGTTCCCACCCTCCCCGCCCAGCCATAGCTGGGAAGGCCATGAATGCAAACAGGTTTATTTTGCAAGTATTTCATTATTCTGAAGCATTTGATTGAAGCAACATTAAAAATATATCCCTAGCGCCAGGATTTCTTTGCTCTCTGTTGTCAACAACATATTTAAAAAAAAAACATTCCAGGGCGTTTTTTTTTTTTTGTTGGTGTGATCGCCTTGTTTCAGAGTTACTTAAGTAGGAAAATATTTCCCTTGGAAGGGATCCAAGCCCACAGAAGTCAGGCAGAGTCTCTCTGTTGACTTTAAATGCACTATGGACTAGGCTGCTGTAAACCCCTAGAATGAATACATTGGTAAAACCAAGGTGTGTTGGGTTTAACAAGACAAATATGGCAGGACCTGTGATGGTGAGCAACACTGGTATTAGTTACCTTAGCAGCGTGGAAGGAGAGCTCTCTGGACTGTGGATATTTATGCAGTTAATTGATGGCTGGATATTTATAGCCTGGCAATGATCTTTTTAAGGCTACAGGCACCAGGCGTGCATTTTCCCGTGGGGAAGGGAGAGGGGGATGGAGCGGAAGCAGTGCTGATAGCGGTGGTGGCGGTTTGAGACGGCTTTTCCCCTCGCTGTTAGCTTTGGTCTCCTTCTCCCCAGCTTCACTCCCCCAAATATGCGGTGTTTCTGCACAAAGCCACAGCAAGGCACTGCTGTGATTGCGTATCTGTTTGTGCCGTGCATCTCAGCCCCTTCAGCCTTCCTCCGTGCGACCTCACGGGTGGGAGCACCCTGTAGCTGGGGAGGGAATTCGGCCCTGGGCACGCGCCCTCGGCTGCGCTGGGACAAGGGGAGGACTCGGCAGGGGTTACTGCCCCTCAGGTCACTTGGCTGAACTGTTCCTGCAGTTTCCCAGGCGAAATGAGGATTTCTGTTGCAGAAGCAAATTTTGCCGGGTGCTGGATGGAAGCGCTGGGAGGCAGCGCTGGGAGGCAGCCCTGGGGCAGAACCGGGCTGGTGGCGGTGGCCGGGGGGGGGAACGCCGCAGGCCCCCACCGCTGCCACCATGGCTGGCCTGCTCACGGGCTTCCCCCTCACCTGGCTGCAGAAAGCGCTGGGAGCTCAGCATCCCCTACAGCTGCTGATGTAGGTACCTATGCCTGGATTAAGGAAAGCAACATTACGGCCCCCATTTTTGAAAGGGTTTGTCCCCAGGCAGTACCGAGTGTCAAGACTCTTATGAACACAGTTTGGAGCCTCGCATCCTCTGTTTGCTGATGCTAATTAGAAAAACAGCTTCAGCCCTGCACACCCAAACACTATTAATGCAAAGGAAAGCTGAGGGCTTGTAAGACACAGCCAACATCCAACGAACATCTTGGTGGTTGCATTTTTCCTAACACTCGGTCTCACTGGAGAGAATAGAAAAGCCAGAAAGTTATTCTGAAGGAAGAGCTGTCGTTAGCTCTGATGAATACTGGTGATTAGGACCAGTTTTGATCCAGTGCTGGAAACCAATCACGGTTAAGATCTCTCCTTACAGTTTTGATCCAGTGCTGGAAACCAATCATGGTTAAGATCTCTCCTTAAAGAAGAAGAACTTATTTAATGTTTACATAAAAACCCCACATAAAAATAAATCGAATCTAGCCTCTGGAATCATATCCAGCATATCTGCCTCAGAGTATACGTTTACCTCCTGAGAATTCATACAGTAATTAGATGAATGTGCTTAATTAATCACATTTCCTGTGCTGAAGAGGTTTGATGGAAAACATTTGCTTCCCTTACTTTATTAAAGCATTATTGAGTGTTGCGCTTGTCATGTGTTCATCACCAGCCTTCTCGCCAATTAATCCTGACAAAATGAAGTTTACCAACAGCAAAGTAAGCCGGTGCTCACACAGTCACTTTGCTGTAGCTTTGTGTACATGCCTTCATGCCTCTAAGTAATTACTGGATAATTGAGAGCAGAGTCTGTTTAATCTAAAATGAGATGTGCTAAATATAAACCATTTTCAATGCCTGGTTGATACTGTTTTAATAGCCTTGGTATCATCACTGCCATGGACATGTAATGCATGATTACCTTTATTTATTGCATGTGTTTATTATCAATTTTGAAGTCAAAATATGATTTTCCAGCACGGTTATTAAACATATGAAGCAATTATTGCTTATTTAATATCTTTCCCACACATCACGCCTGAGCTAAAGCATGGGTATCTTAATAACTGGCCTTGGCCGCAACATTACTGAGGCTCCATCTCCTTGGGAGCCAGTGTCTGATGTGGGGGCAGGGATACCTGCCGGAGGACTGCCAGCAGTTTCTGAGGCTCAGGAGGGGACACGGCAGATGCCTTCCCACTGCAGAGTGGGGCCAGGAGCGGAGGAGCTGGACGGGGCAGCAGAGCTGGGGAGAGACCCAGGAGCAAGGCCCCGTGTTGGACCATGCCAGTCGGGCTCAGGCAGGGACACCCAGCCCTGCTCCATCCCATCATGTGCCGGGAGCAAGCGCAGACCTCACCAAGAAAAAGCACAGAGGGAGGGAAGAGAGGGGTCCCTTGAAATGCCATCACCATCACCACCGCTGGTGACCTGAGCCTCCTCCGGGAATGGGAAAGCCGAGGTCTGGCCTGTGCCTGCTCCTTTCTTTTCTCTGAGGCCACTGAAAACATCTGCAATGCTCCAGCCCCTGCAAAACAGTGGCTGAGCGGGATGGAGGCTGCCCTCCACCAGTCCTGGGAGCTAAGCGGCTCGCCAGGACTATACACCAACTCAGACTACACTGAGACTAGTTAGGAGTTGCTAACACTAAGCTGCAGAGAGAATAAATCAGATCCCATTGACTGCCTCTTAACCAGGCTTTCACTGCTATGATACCGAGGCCATCTTTCTAAGGGCTCTTCCCTTCTGACCACCTAAAATATTAGGCATGCAGACAAATATTAATTAATGAAAAGTGATTTCCCTGTTCTACCAACTGTCCAGTCCCAAGAAGCCTCTTAGTGTAGAAATAAGCTAGCTGTCATCAGCACTTCTGCTTACATAGTCATTAGGAATGGAAATGCTTATTTCCATACAAAAATAAAATGCTTACTTACTGGTGGGCAATCAGATTTTGCTCTTCTCTCTCTGCCTTGCTGCAAGAACTTTTGTCACAATTCAGGCATTTTTATTGCTGACACACTCACAAAGTTCCTTACAGTATTGTAGCAATATCCTTCATATATGAGTCTGCATTTCCAGCAATTACACAGAGCTACTGCAGAGATAATTTTTAGCCATGGGAACTTTTTTTTTTGGTGTATGTGTCAAAAACTAAACCTAGATTTGGCTGGAAAATATTTGGCAACAACTTGACATTTTTGATAGAGTGCTTCTGTGTGCATAATACTGTTTCTTCCAAAAGCCCAGGTTGCTGTTGGAAGGCAACCTGAACTGAAAGTTTGCAGCCAGCTTTAGCAATGACTCCTTTATGCATGCCCTATCTTGCTACCCTCTCTGACACTCACAGACTTATTCCCCAACTTTAAAAATCTTGTCACAAAGGGGAGATATAGTCTAAAGGGTGATTGAGTCTCTGCAAAACCAGAGAAAGAGCTGAAGAGGGAAGACTGTGCAGCCTTGCCATTGCCCGTCCCCTTCCCTTCTGCTGCACTGCTAATGGTAGGGCTGAAATCCTGTTCAGTCTGTTTGGTTAATCATATAGCTGGGCATGCTCTAAAACCTGCAGAAGTCAACAGAAAAAACATCTTAACCCTTGGTGAGTTTCAGATAATCCTCCTTTAGGATTTGGGTTTGGAGGGCTACGTGTTGGTGCAGTACTCGCAGCTAGCAGTGCTAAACCAAATGAAAACACACGTAGTCTACTCTCAATATCTAGTGAACTCCTGGAAGTATCTTAAAACATCCTGGAAATACCTTGGATAGACAAATTACCCAGGAAACAGTAAGCACTTGCCGCTGAAGGGAATGGGAACATCTAAATGTCTGAGGTACGAACTCAGCCCATAGTCTTGCAGCCAGAGAGCCATCTGGCTGAAACCCACGCTTCTGTGTAATGCAAATAATAGGGGAACCCTGTATAAGCTGTATCAGCCCTTTCAGCTCAGTTAACTGTTGTTTGAAAAATAAGAAGAGTAAATAAAATAGGAAATCTCATAAGTTTATGCTTTCCTAAAATTCCCTCACTGCTTCATTAAGCGCCCGTGTTAGGCATCACCCTGGGACAAGCTGCCATTTGGTACAGAAACAGCAGAAAGAAGGGGCTGGTTTGGTCCCTGGCCAAGTGGAGAACCTGGGTGACCCTAGTTGAAGATTCACTCGAGAGTCAGTAATAAACTTTACCTCCGCATGAAAAACTCTAGACTCCATCAGGGACAAGAGAAGCGAATGCGGTGGCAAACAGCAAGAGAGAAGGGGAGGTTCAGAGGAATTAAGAAACGTGGAAAACACCAGCGCAAAGGTTAGGATGGGAAAAGCCTGTGGTCACCTTGGATGCTATTAGTAAATAAGATAGGGAGGAACTCACAAGCTCCTTAAGGCCCTCATGGAACAAAGCACTGAAGCACATGCTCCGAGCTGTACAGGTATCTACGCGCTTGCTATACCCAAGGAGTAGGTGTCCCTGCACACTACAAAGCTGCTAACTACACTCAAATTCCTGGCATGAGTCCCCCATCTGATATCAGCATGGCTGTGCACACACTTGCTTTCTTCATATCTGAGGAAATTCTTTTGCAGAAGTCCCAAAAGGTGCCAGGGACCGGGGCCGCTGCCGGCCGCCGAGCACGGGGCGCGAGCAGCTGCCTGCATCTCGCCTGCCTGTATCTTGCCTGCCCGCATCTCGCCTGCCTGCGCCATCGGCACCTGTGCGGAGGTGTGGGAGCGGGTCTGTCCCTGCAAGCCATCCAGACCTCATCTCCTCCACGTGGACCTGCCAGCAAGGGTGCCAATTAGTGCCAACGGGAGCTTATTGAGTGCTGAGGTAGGCTTGCTGTTGTGCAATTGCTGGGAAATGAAAACAGCCTGTTCCTGCAGGTTTTTTTTTTCTTTTTTTTGTATTGTACAGTAGCTACAATTAAATCTTTCCTGGCACGGCATTTCATTTGAGAGCTCTTTCCCTATATGACTGCTCTGCATCCCTGTGTGAACTACTTGATGTTTCATTACACAAATAGGCTTCATTTGCAGAAATGATGCCCTGCTGGGAAAAATCAAATGCTTGAATTACAGGTATTCTGCAGGGGGGAATCTGTCCTGACAGTGAGATCGGGGGTCGAGACCTGCCCACAGCTGCTGGGCTGGAGCAGTTACACTGAGAGAAGGATTTATTTTTAAAAGCCTATTTTAAGAAAAAGGCTTCTGGGTCTAAGGGGGAAAATAATCATTGCTCGAGATGTGCCTGAGCCGTAGAAAGCCAAGGACACTGGTTGTGCTCCAGCCAGCTGTGGAAAGACCTTGAACAGCAGCTGCTGAAGTAAGGCGTGAGTTCGTCTGCAAACACCTCCCCAAGTTCATGACCCAACTTTCCTGCCTGCGCTTAAAATCTCACAAAAACTACCTGGGCTGGGTGGATTTCAGGTTGACAAAAAATGGGACAGGGACTTCATGGCATGTCCCTTTCTTTCTCCCTTCCATCAGACAACATCTCCTTTCTAGGGCACTGCAGGGTTTTTGTGCTTGACCCAAGCTGAGCTGGGCAAACTAATAGCAAGAGAGCTTGGAGGAGTGTTAGCAAATCTTATCTCGCTTCCGACCTTCCATTCCTCTCCTGGTTTTGTGCTATAAGGACTCGAATTATTTTTTCGCCTGGGATGGGATTCACCTAACCAAAGTCAGACATTTACAGTGGGCTCTGTACCTGGGCTACTTATCCAAAGTCCCTCTATGGTCAGAACAGACACGCAGACACTTGTGGGGCTCATGTGACCCTAAAGCATGTCTAATACGGGTCAGATGAATTGTGCCCTAGAAGTGCCCGCTTCTCTCCATTGATTTTGAAGGGGGCCTGGAGCTACAGGCCCAGACACTGCCGTGTCTAAATTTTGGTGAGAGGAATCCACGTTGAAGTCTTTAGCCTGTAAGTCTTATCAAAATATCTGCACTTGCTGCTGATGCAATATACATATTTATGCCTGCACTGTGACCGTCCTTGGGATTTTGTGATTCTCAGGTAGCAGCGACATTATGTATCAAGGTCATAGCTTGCTTTCCTGCATAAAATATTACTCAAGGAAGCAAAGCAAAGTTAAACCTTGGCCTTCTGATATTAAGACCCAGCAAGTCCATAATGCTTCTTTTCCAATAGTAATGCAACATATTTTCATTAATGCTTAATACAAAGAGATCTAGCCCATCAGCCCAAAGATGCTAGTCGTGCTCACATGCAATGGGGTCGCGGAGTGTAAATATTCAGGCTGCCTGCCTGCAGTCTGCTCTGCTCATCAGCCCTTTGACAAGCACAATAATCATCAGTTCAGTCCCATCCTGGTCAGCTGAGGCTGAAAATGGTTTCCATGGGTTGGGTGCTTGGTAAGCAGCCTGCTCGTGGCTCCTCGCTCCCACACTGCCCAGTCCTTGCTGAGGCACCCTTGGGTTCACGGGGAGGCTTGGACCAGACCCCACTGGGGAGCAGAGGCAGGAAGCTGTGAAAACAATAATAAAAATGTCTGTAGAGAAGGACCATCGGCCAGCGGGTTGGATTTTGACAGCCTTGAAGTGGATTAGCCCTGGGGTAGGCCCCAGGGTGGCAGCTGATGGATGCTGGTGCTATTTATACCTGCATCTCATTTGCACCAGGGAGACAGCACGTGCCAGCGGCGAGAGACGGGAGCCTTTCCCCAACGACATGACTGCTCCAAAAAGCAAACCGCTTTAAATCAAGGAAAAAAGAGAGGGGGAAGAAGACAGGAACAGCTTGTGCTTTCACAGTGCAGCACCCATTTGTGTTGTACAAGCAAAGCAAAGTCACACAAAATACAGCAACAACCTGGGGACACTACCTGGGGGTTTTACCAGACTGGTGCGGGCAGTAGATGAGTCCACGCTTTCTGTGGGCTGGAGCACCGCGGGTGTCTCACCTGGGTGGGAGCTCTGTCCAGAGCAGCACTGCCGAGTCCAACACTGCCTGCAGCCCCATGCCGCTGCCCACAGCCTCGGGGCAGGGGCAAAACAGCCACTATGGAAGGACCCGCGGGGCAGGGGCAAAACAGCCACTATGGAAAGACCCAAGGGAAAGTATGCAGGTTTCATAGTTACTTGTGTCCTGAGGGTTTTCTGCACCCGGGAAACAGTTGCTCTTTCAGTGGGACAACCTCTTTTTCCAAGAGGTAAGAAAATGCATGGAGTCTTCTGATGGGGCTGGAGCAGCTGCATCCATTTTGCACCCTCAGGGTATTTGCCTTCTGGGTACCTCAACAAATAAACCACTGCACTTTGGATAAGTGAAATGCATTTGTTCCACCACAAGAACAATGCCAAAGAAAACCATAACACTTTTTTTTTTTGGCTCAACTTGAGATGAAAATACAATTGCTTTTTTCTTTTGCTCCTTCCACACGTCAGAAAGCTGCTGTTTGTGAAGCTCTGTGACACCTCCAGTCCCGAGCCAGCGGAGGTGAGTCTTTGGCTCTGCCCGTGCACCGTGACAGCCGTGTGACAGCCGTGTTGCAGTGGCCGGTGCGGCTCTCACCCCACGCCGGGCCCTGTGCTCTGTGTGTGTGTGTACTGGGTGTGTGTGTAGGGGGGGGTCAGCTCTGATAACAAAGCCTCAGGGCTTCCAGCCAGCATCCAGCCTGGCCAGACCCCACAGGCACAGCCTCTCTTGGCAGCATTGCCTCGTTAATTATGATTTTAGCCCAGTTCTCTAAAGAAATCAGGTTTCTGTGAGGACACCGGCTGTGTGGGGTTTCACCAGTGTGCTTCAGTCCCACCCTACAATAATTTTTAACCTTCCCACCAGTTTAAATTGAATTTGAGGGTGGGCAGAGCTCTCGCAGCTTTGTTTGGGTTTTAGGAAAGGTGAAAGGATAGCGGAGACACTGCTTTTATGCCCCCACATGAGTGAGGCCATGGCATGGGCTGCGGCACTGCACGGCCACCCAGAGCACAGCCTCAAGCTGCCAGCCCCCAGGAAAGGACATCCCTGCGGCCCCCGCCCCTCGTGGGACCGCTCATCTAGTAATGCCACCCGGCCTCCAGAGGGGATGGCAGCAAGGAAAGGGATGAGAAAAACGGTCTTTTAAAAGCTTCAGGGAATATCAGGGACACAGGCTGGGTACCCCCCGCCCTTGCTTTTCAGCCCCTTTCGGTACTGCCCAGCAGCAGCGGGAGATGCCACCCCCCCCGGATTACAACCTGTTGCTATTTCTGTCTTTCTGGCACCCGTTTGGCCGCTCCCGTGTTTCCATATACACAGTCACAAACATCTCCAGGACTGAATTTTCCAACCATTCATCAACTTGAGAAACCAGAGCAGCCAAAGCTTCTGGATGTTGCAACCCCCCCGCCCCGGGGAAGTCCATGAGGGCAGGAGCCCCACAGTCCTGCGGGGGCCTCGCAGCCGTGCCAACAAGCTGCCGAACCCACCAGCTGCGGGGGGAGAAGGTGGATGGGAGCGGGCAGCGAGCCTGTGGTCCCCCACAGTCAGCAGCCAGTGCCCTGGCTGCTGGCAGAACAACAAGGTGCCAGTAAGCGCCTCCCCAAGCTGCATCTCACTCCTGCCTTGGAGAGCCGCGGGTAAAGGAAAAGGTTCATTGCAGCTCATGAGGAGGAAAGCAAAGAGATAATTGCAAAGAAATGCTGCTAAATTAGATCGCAGTTACATCCCACTGCAAATATGTGATTTTCTGTGCAACATTTGTGCATGAACATTTCAGCTATACGAGGATGAAAAGTTAACATATTCACTAGGCCCTATTACCATATTACATGTATAATTTATAAGATTTTAAGATTAGGCTGATTTCTGGTGTGTTTTTTGTTTTTTTTTTAACTACCAGCACTTTGTGTTTTAATTTAATTTGCCTGGCCTTTGCATAAAATAATAAAACCCCTTAGTGCAATTTTAATCTTTTCCAAATTCCCTTGTCACCAGCTGAACAAGATGGTATTAGAACACTTTAATCGTTTTTTAAAAATCCTTGAAGTCCATAAACAAGTCAAACTTGAAAATACACTCCAATATCAAGCAGTTCCCTTTTAACAAGCACACAACAGGCTCCTCACAGATTTGATGCAGAAATTAGTTGTCTTTTAAACTGCACTTGCAAGTTAAGGCGGGAGTCCAAGCAGGCAGCTCTGTGTAGAGGGAAAGTGGTGATAATGGAATGGGAATTAAGGAGAAAAACTTGCAAATTCACCACATTTATCGTTCTTGTTATTCTGTCAAACTTAACTTTCTGTGTGTAGGTATGCACACCTTTAAAAAGAATCTCAGCATACGGACAGGTCTACTTCAGCGTACTGACATGCATGTAATGTTCCCCCTGAAAAACAATCATGAGTCTTGCTTAAAAACCCTGAGATTTTAAAAGAAACACATCTTTGTACTTTTTTTCCTTGCCTTGGGTGATTTGGGGGATTTTTGTTGCAGTACCTGAAAGCCACAGACTTGCCCAGTTTCAGCTGGGATTCTTCCCTAACTCACTGTTCTGCAGCTGGGACATTAAGAAAAGCACCAAGCAATGGATTAAGCTTTTTAAGGGCAGAAGAGAGGGACTCCTTTGGGAGTCTTTGGGTCTCTACAGCTGAGTTAGAGATTTGGACTCCCGTACTAAGTAGCAGAGGGTGCTCAGGTCCACCCTCCCGCACATCCAGCGAGGCTGCCTTAGGAAATCCCCGAGGCTCAGCACTCTGTGGAACGCAGTAAGCCATCCGCTAGAAAGCTGCACTTGGCAGCCGGGCGGGCAGCAGCTGGGTGGGCAGCATCGCTCCACAAGTGCCGTGTGGGCTTAAGAAGCAACCTGGTACTCACGCCGGGACAGGGACTGAGTGATTGACTCCACACTCCACAAGTGCCCGTGTGGGCTTAAGAAGCAACCTGGTACTCCCGCCGGGACAGGGACTGAGCGATTGAGAAGATCTTTCCCACCTTATTTGCCTCTATGACTTTACAGCTTTGCTGCCAGAAAGTCACATTGGCTGAAGCCAGTCAGCAGGGGATGTAACAAACAGCAATTTACCCCCTGTGCTTCTGTCGTTGCATCCCTGGAAACGTGCACAGAGCCCCTGTGCCCAGGGCATGGCTCACGGCCAGGCTGCCCGCCAGCCGCGGCACTGGCAGGTCTTCCTTCACGTATTGAAGGTCCTCGCTGGCCAACTGTCCCGGGCATTTGCCCTCAATATCCTCCACTGCACATGAGAATTACTGTTATTACTATTATGGTTATCGTTATTATTTGCCCTCAATATCCTCCACTGCACATGAGAATTACTGTTACTATTATGGTTATCATTATTATTGTAACTATTGGTGTTCCTGGTATGATCCTCAGTCTCCAGGACATAGGACTTGGGATTAAAACACAGTTTCTGGAGAGAGAGAATGAAAAAGGAGAGAATAGGGAAAAAGAGGGAATGTCAGAAGACAGAAAGACCTGGTAACGCAGAAGCTAGGAAGAACCATATGCAGGGAGGGAACCACTGGACTGCAAGCCCTCTCGTGCTGACTTCTGTGCCAAAGCAGAAGGGTGTTGTGAATTCCCAAAGTACGGAGAACAAGGAATCTTCTGATCAGCTTAAATTATTTCTTATTAATTTATAGACTAGCAAATTGACGTTGCTTGCCATCCCAATTAACTAATTTTATTTGGCTTTATTTGAAACCATGGCTTCATGGCTGACAATTTTGATTTTAGCATTTTCTGCATCCTTGTTTATTAGGGTGATGGCTGTTTTAGGGAAAGACATGTCCGAGGCCTGTGTGGTACACAGACGGCAGCCCGCTGAGCTGGCCGCAGGACCTTCCAGGCAGGGCAGAAAGTCAGTCACGGGACCGCGAGCGGTTCACACGTGGTGACGGGACCACGGGTGGTTCACGCTCATCCTGACCTTGGAAGAGAGACAGTGAGTCCAACCAGCCAACAGAGGGAAAAATAATCCTGTAAGCAACAAAGATAAAGGAAAAACATCAGCATTTAAATGGCTGCCTGGGCATGTGATGCAAATGGCAGAGGACAAAATGAATGATGATGTGTAAATGAACCAATACTTTGTAAGGTCTTATGCCTCGCCTGTGTTTGTTTAATAGCTGTGTTCTCGCTCTTTCTTGCTGCACCCATGAGCTAAGCAGCTTATTTTTAGGATGGGCTTTTACAAGGTGTTCAGAAAAGGACCTGGGAGCTGGAGGGCTATGTGGGTGAAGATGTAATTTGGAGCCTGGAGGGGTCACTGATGGGGTCCAGCCCTGGGCATTGAGGCAAGGTCGTTGCCAACCTGAGTGCAGCGACAGCCTCCAGCAGAAGGTAGCACAGGCTCTGCAGGGTGGTACAGGCATCCTCGACCCCACAGCCCAGCCACTGGCCCCCATGCCCAAACCGCCCCCCCAGCATGATTCCCAGCCTCATGCACTCACTTCCCCGCTCGCCCGGCTCAAAACGCCGGCCGCTACCACCCGAGCTCGGAGGCTGTGCCCCCGCCACGGCGTGATGCTGTGGCTCATCCCAACTGTGGCAGGGAGCAACGGTGAAAGGCAGAGAGGGGTTTGCAAAGCGCAGCAAACTGCAGCCAAACAGTCCCGCAGAGGCAGAGGCAGAAATATTTTGGCGGGTGCAGCAGACGGTTTGTATAATGCTTTCGGACAGTCTTCGCCATCCCAGATTCCTCCGCGGCTGCGGAGCAGTTAGTGCCAGCAGATCGGGAAATGCTTTTGTACATACGTGAGGCCCATTAGGAGGCACAGCTTTCATCACAGAGAGTTTCAATTGCTTAGATATCAAGCTGGATAAATATTTTTCACAGTCCAAGCAGAAGAAGACACTTCTAGCTGTAAGGCAGGGCTGCTTTAGTGCACTGTTTGTTGAACAGCCAATTTCTGTTCTAAACCTAATCCTAAGAAATAAGCCATGTATTATAAATAAAGCTGGAATTAGCAGAGCATATGGGACCTAATAAACACAATATTCATAGGATTAGGTGTGAAATATTAAGGTCTGATCCTGCTGGCCTTTCCCATATCAGCAGTCTCACCAATATTTCTTACATTCATGTGCAAAGGCCTATTCTTTAGACGGATAATAGCTGTGAGGATAAATTACAGGTAAAGCAGCATGGAAATGATGAAGTCTTTAAAAGATGACTGGTGACTTTGAATGCCTGGTTTTGGGTGCTTTTTCATAACTTCCCTTAAAGAGTCAAAATTCAAGACATCCCCAACTATGACTCAAAAAATTACCTCTTGATCTTTGGGGAGCAGACGTTGAAGTCTACAAGGGAAAATACAGACTATAGTTCTCTACCACGCCACCTTCAGAAAGGTGGCAGTGCTGAAGAAGAAAAAAAAATAAACACCTAGCTTAAATGATATTTAAATTAACACAACATTAAATAACACAAAATCCAGAGCAGGACAGCACTGAGCTCTGGCGTTACTGCTATTTAGATATCTGTGATAACATTAAAAGCCTTGATATATTTGGAGGCAAGACTGAAGCTGGAACATCTCTATAATTAAAATGTATGTATCTTGATGAGGAAATAGGCACATGTAAGTCAGTAATGTTATCAGTGAGGTGTGAGGGAAGATACAAACATTAGTCGCTTGGTCCTGACCTTCTACTGGAAATACAGGGTGTTATTTATTCCAGCACCAGCCCACTCATATGTATAGGTCTTTGAGAAGTTAAAAGCATGTTTGCACTTACCTTTCGGAGCTTTCCCATGTGTGCTCTGTTCTGCATGTCAGTGCAGAAATACCAGGATTAGACCCTTGTCACTGAACCGATGGTAAAGACCTCGAGATAACTCGATCTGCCATCACCGGATGCCCATTCCCAGCTGATCTGACTGATTGCCAGTGGATTAGCCCAGATACACCAGATGTTAGAATAACCCGGTAACCTATGACCAAGAATGGTATAGGCAGAGGAGACATTATGTGCAACCCTCTGTGCCTCTGTCTTGTCCTTCTTAAAATACTGAGCCGTGGCAGGCACATATTGATCCCATACATGAGAACAGCTGTTAGCCAGACACACAGATCCAGTGTCTGCATCGCTGATGGCCAGCTAAGAACAATAATCACACTTGCTACGCTGGGAAAATAACAGCCATCGAGGCAGACCTTTGCTCTGAGGACCCCGTGTTGCTTTAGGTGTCATTAAGGGGCCATAATTCTGGCTTAATGCTGGAAGATGCCAGGATCTCTCAGCAGTGTGAAATCCCCAGAGCCGCCCTCAGAGCACCTGCTATAGGTTATCAGCATAAGGATTTTACCTAGTATAGCTGGGCATCCCCATGCTTCGGCAGCCGGAGTGATGAGGAAGCTGAGCATCAGTTAGATCCGCTGTAGAGCTGCTTTGCCTCCTTGCGAGTCTCAAATACCTGGCAGTATGCTTTCATTCCCCTAAAAGATGAGACCTTTTTCTTTATATATCAACAGCCTTTTAAGTTGCAGCAGGGGGCTTGTGCCTGCATCAGCCATCTCTCAGGGCAGGCTGCTGGCACTAGCCAGCTCCCGCTGTTTCCTTGCTCCTCCCCACTGCTCTGGAAAGCACTTTTCTGGGCTCACATGCGAACACACAGCCCACTATAATAGTGACTAATTGTTTCCAAGTATGAAACAACGCCGCACGGGATTGCTGATTTTGCTTCTTCTGCTCGTGTGCCTTCCCCCAGCACCAGCTCAGCCCACACCACCCACAGCTCCCAGTGCTACACTGGAGGCTACAGGGGCACTCGCGGTGGCCCTGGGGTCCCCACTGCCCTCTCACAGGGAGAGAGGGGCCTGGGCGAGGAGGACAGGTCTGAAGGGCAGCCAGAGTGTGCCAGGTGCTCGGGCTGTGCTGGGGACTGCCAGGGTGTATTGATTTTCCCAGGGATCCTAAATACAGGAGCCGACCACAGGGCCTTGGCCAGCCTTGGTCTCTAGTTGCACGCATTTTGCTTCCACAGTTGTAAGCCAGAAAATGCATGGGCAAGCCAGAAAGTCCCTGTAATGCCATTAAACCAGCTCCCAGACGGGACTAATCTGTCTATAAAAACACACAGAGAAATAGTTCAGTGAGAACATGCAAGTTCAGTCACATGAATGCCTTCCTAGTGCAGCAACTATAGAGCAAGCACCTTCTGGAACATGTCAGGGACCTGATAATACCAACAGGGGCCAGACCATCTGGGATGTCCAACATCTGCACTCATGAACACTTTGCTGTAAGCCTCAGCAGCTGTTTGGTTTACAGAGTGGGAGCTGTTGTTCAGGTGCCCTGTGTCACTTTGCTCGTCCAGCATGGTCAGGAGGAGTTACCCGGTCCCTTGCCATCCTGCAAGATGCTTCATGTTACAGTGTGTTCCCACAGGGAGAAGATGGGACCTGCTCCACAGTCCTGGACCCCATGGAAAGACTTCTGTTAACTTCCATGGACTTGAATCAGTTTAATCCAAGTCCTGCTTGTTTTCAAACATAATGCTTTGCCCATAGCCCTCCACATCACTAAGATTTATCACACCATTTCTCCCTGAGGCCTTTGTGTTCTAAAATCCACGTGTTTGGCCAAGGATCTATTGGACAGTGAAGTGACATATCTTCTCGTTATTAGCTCTGCACGCAGGGTTACTCTGCCCCCGATGGTGCAGCTGTGGGCAGTGCTCAGCCAGCCACAGGCCTGCCTGGGAACTGCCTTAGCACAGGTGTTGCTGCAGTTCAGTATTTCAACGTGATTCAGGTAGAAGTACCAACTATTCATCTGTCACAGACCATGCATAAAGCCAGATATATAGGAAGGGGAAATGCTAATAAGCCCACGAAGTTCTGTTCCTGCAGAGAAACCCAATTCCTAAATGCAGTGGGATATTGATTGATGGTTTGGGTTCACTTCCAGCAAGAAAGAGAATACTGATCTACGGGGCTTTCCATAAGAAATGCAGTACAGCAGGGCCAATTTTCTTTTAAAGGTACATGAGTGCCAGGATTGCAGCACATAAAGGATAGCAGGACAGCTTCTGCAGGCTCCATCGAGCATAAAATAAAACAGCTACAATGCCTCTTAGGAAGAAAGTGAAAAAATTTTGCCATGCATTTTTAATGCAATTCATCATTGGAAAGAGATACACTGAAAGATTAAAATATTATTCATAATACTTTCGTTTGCCATACAGAAAGTTAGACCCATTACCAAAATAATCTGCCTATCAGACTGTTTTCCTAGGTGAGAAGATAACAGAATATATTTTTCCTGGTTATGTTCCCTTCATAAATCTGATCAATGAAATGTTACTGGCTCGGAAGGGTATTTAAATACAGCTTTGCCCACAGATGTAGCAGCAGATCTTTGGCAGGAGAATCACTGACAGATTCAATTAGCATTCCAATTCAAGGAAATAAACGGAATTGTCTATCACAAAATGGTGTTTGTATCAAGAGGCTTTACTGCAATATTTGTGCTCAAGACCGAATGACTTACTGTTGCTGAAAAGTGATGGCGGCAGCTTATTCTCTTCCATTCTTTTAGATTATCTTGTCGGTAAGTTAAATGAACTAGCGATGTCAGAACACGCTCCTAGGACACATATTTAGTCTATATGTATGGCAGCATGTCGCCCCTCATCTGTGCAATCAATCCTGTGTCCCCTGCTGTGACTGATACCGGTTCTTCTGAAGTACATACTGAAGTAAAAAAAAGAAGTCAAATAATTTACTTCCTCCCAGAGTGATTTGAACTGGAAAATGAAAAATTTCTTCAGAGCTACTGTTTAGGCATATACAAGAAGGCTGTGGTGGGTTGACCCTGGCTGGACGCCAGGTGCCCACCAAGCCGCTCTATCACTCCCCTCCTCAGCTGGACAGGGGAGAGAAAACATAACGAAAGGCTCGTGGGTTGAGATAAGGACAGGGAGAGATCACTCACCAGTTACCATCACGGGCAAAACGGTCTCGACTTGGGGAAATTAATTTAATTTATTACCAATCAAATCAGAGCAGGATAACGAGAAATAAAAACTAAATCTTAAAACATCTTCCTCCCACCCCTCCCTTCTTCCCAGGCTTAACTTTACTCCCTAATTCTCTACGTCCTCCTCCCTCAGCGGCGCAGGGGGATGGGGAATGGGGGTTGCGGTCAGTTCATCACA
>NW_008794621.1:2811454-2826681 GCF_000699145.1 Aptenodytes forsteri | reverse complement strand
TCCATGGGTTGCAGGTGGATATCTGCTCCACTGTGGATGTCCATGGGCTGCAGCGGGACAGCCTGCCTCACCATGGTCTTCACCACGGGCTGCAGGGGAATCTCTGCTCTGGCACCTGGAGCACCTCCTTCCCCTCCTTCCTCACTGACCTCGGTGTCTGCAGGGCTGTTTCTCTCCCATATTCTCACTCCCCTCTCTGCTGCAGTTGTTCCCCCAGCAGGTTTTTTTCCCCCTTCTTAAATATGTTATCCCAGAGGCGCTACCACCATCACTGATGGGCTTGGCCTTGGCCAGCAGCGGGTCTGTCTTGGAGCCGGCTGGCACTGGCTCTATCGGACATGGGGGAAGCTTTTAGCAGTTTCTCACAGAAGCCACCCCTGTAGCCCCCCCTGCTACCAAAACCAGGCCATGCAAACCCAATACAAAGGCATGTGTGGCCTGCCTCCCCCCAAAAAAACTCGTCTTCTGCAATAAATGTCCTAGCAAGTTTAGTTCAGAGGCTGTACCATTTTGAGTGCTTTTTTAAAAACATCCTTTTCTGTAAGTGCCAATTCCAGTTTTGGACTGGTCGCAGTGTAGCACCTGGCTAACAGCATCCATCAGGCAGATCCAGTGGCACTGGTGGGTTATTAATTTTACATATTGTGGGTCTTGGTATCAAGTGACACACATGTAGATTCAAATGTAGATTCAAATTTCCAGACCTCATTTTGGTCAGCTGGGGCAAAAAAAGGGGACAGCCTGGCTTCTCACACTGACATATGAAGTCCTCGCTCCCAAAAGTTTCAATGGGAGTTGTGCCCGGGTAAGGAATCAATCCATAGTGGATGCTGCAAGTACTCAGTAGTTCCAGTTCCAGCCATCCTCCCCAGCAAGGTGCTGCGCAGCCCTGATAAGACCTAAAGAAATATCCTGAGCCAGATTCCCCAGGGTGCGGCTCTGACTTTATAGCTGGAGCTGGAGTGACACTGTCAGAAATGCAAAGAATCACCAAGGACGAGGTCCTAGCAAATCTATACCTCGCGCAGTCTAGTCTAGTATAAATACTGGTTTGAATGGTTTGAAGGTGGAGTTCTCATCTAGGAAACTGTAAGAAAAACATTGCAATGATAACAACAGCTGTTTGATTAGCTTCCTAGTAATACATGAATGCACGGACTTGCTATTATATATATAAAAATACAGAACATATATAACTTTCTATATATGCTATGAATAATACACTTATTCAGAGTTAACAGTGTGCACAATGGTGTACAAAAGGCATCTCAAGGCACTCAGGTTTGGTTTTGTTTGACATTGTAGGCACGTGGCATGACTACCAAGACTCCCTTTACAGACAGTGAAGAGAAATAGGCATTTCTGGGGTCCCTTTCATCTTGCCCGAAAGTAGACCCCAAAAGTAGGCCAAGCAAACTGCACCCCAGAAGTGCCTCTCTCTGACTGCAAAGGGAACCTAGGGTGACTGCAGTAAAGAGGTCAATGCCTGAGTTAAAGGTTTAAAAATAGAGGAGCTAAATTCCACCCATGCAGTTCAGATAAGGGAGACAAAGTGAAACAGGTCAGAAAACGTTTGATGTGTTCAGTCTGGTCGGTTATTTTTTAATATCACTGAGTCTGATTTCCAGTCACTGCAATTTCACAGCACTGTCAGTAAAAGGATGACTAGGGTCCTAAATATGGAAGAAACTTTAATTAGCTATTGATACAGCAGGGCTTAGATCTGCGGAGATCAGAGTCCCTTTGTGCCAGACTCTGTGCTAAGAAATGATGGGAGACAACACCAGCCCCAGCCAGTTCGTAGGCTGAACAGTCAGGAGCTGGGAAGGGAAGAAATGCAGAGAAAAGTCGCTCACTCATTCATTTTGCATGGGAAGTCAGTGCAACATTGCACCGATGAATGCAGTAAGATGGGGTTGAGGTCTGAAAGAAATACATATTGCAATTTTTCTGCCAGCCTTGCCCTGCACCTGGCAAGTCCCAGGAAGGATCTGACCTCTGGGAAGTGAATTTCTTAAGGCTTCCTGGGGCAAGAGCAGTGGAAGAAGCCTCTTTAACTGTGCCAAGAGTTGCACTGGAGGCATGACGACCATGTACTGCAGAAGGGAATGAGACTGAGCTGAGCAGGAGCTGCAGCGTGAGCAGGGCCTGGCGAGCGGTGTGAAAGAAAACCCAAAGGGCAGAGGGAGGAAGGGTTTCTGGGGCTGAAATAAAGCCATGAGGACCAGGTACGACAGCGGGGTGTAAACTGCAGTGAGGCTTAGAGAAAACACGAGGACTCGGTGAACCTGATGCAGATGCCTCTGGGAGCCTGAAGGAATTAACAGGTATAACGTGGCCAGAGCAATTTGAAACAGAAGCAATTTTGGTAGCAGCACTTTGGGCTGGGCTGGAGGAGGGCAAAGAGAGGACGTTACAGAGGAACAAAACAGTGGCCCTTGGTGGAGTGAGAAGCTACATTTTCAGGCAGGTACCAGCCATGATAATGTTGGCTCTGAAAGCCAGAAGAAAAGCAAACACACACACTGGTGGAGAAGCCTCTGCACTTCTGACAGCATTTCCTTATGTCCTAGGAAGGCTTCAGTTCAAAGCTCAAGCAGAGCTGGAAGGTGCTCAGCTGCTGTGCCATGCGGCTGCGGGCTCTGTCCTGCTCTCAGAGCTGTGGCACTGTCCCTGGCGCCCCTGACTTACCCACTGCCACCAGGAGGGACCAGTGCCCATCCTTGCCGCCCCAGGACTGCCCTCCTGGCAAGGCTGCTGGGTGCAGTCTACGCTCCAGCATCTGCTTAAAAATACAGATAAATAGAATAACGTCAGCAGAGAAAGCTCCAGGACACCCGCACGGTAAAAGCCCCGTCCAGAGAAAGTGGACTGAAAGACCCTTCTCTAGAGTAGGGAATTCAATGTTGGTGTCCCGCATCCGGAGCCAACACTGTAATCACTAATGTTGCGATAAGAGAGGGGTATTAACAGTGTTTTCTTAATGGGACCATGGGTTGGTGTGGCTTTTTAAGTGGCTGAAAGTGAAATGAAATACATGGGATCTGTTGTGAATATGTAATTATTTTTGTTAGTCTTGTTTCAGTGGAAACCTAGAATTCAATCCAAATTGTAATTTCTTATTTCTTATTTTGCCATTCAGTTGCAGAACCAAAAAGAAAAAAAAAATCTGTTATTTGTAGAGCCCTAAATTCTACCCTCCATATGCTGTAGAAAAAGTATAGCTTAAGAGCAGCTTGTTTGATCACTCTCAAATCCCCATCAAACACTTGCTGCCTGGATTAGGGTCTCCTGATACGTAGGAGGTGACTAATTGTCTTTCATTTATTTTGCAAGGATGCTTTTATTGTTACGTGGAGTTGCCATCTGTCCATCTTGGAGGCAAAAGTCCCAGAAGATTTTAATCCTCAATGATATAGCTTCAGGTGCCTCTCTAAAGGACAAAGATTGGCCTACTTTCATCCCTGTGGCACGCAGAGACTTCTCCATCAGGCAGGATTTGAGTGAAAGACTCACCCTGAACGGCTAGATCACACTTCACCTCCTCTGAGAAGGGGCTGTGTGAAAGATGGCCAAATTTAGAATATCTGACAAATGTAGTTTTAGGTCAACTACTTCCTTTTTTCTTTAGTTTCTTATTCCTCCTCTTAAACCTTCTTTTTTTTTAAAAAAAAACAAAAACGACATTAATAATCATGCAAAATTTTTCTTTTAAAATGAGAATTTGAAACTCTTCATTTTGAAGGTGCCTAAGTAAGGTATTTAGACTTATTGGAAATTTCCCTTCCTTTTTTTTAGTCAAGAGCAATTAGCTAAACTGGAACCAAATTAATGAATAATATCCATTCCAACAGAAAAAGCATTTTTCACGAAATGTTACACATACATATGCACACACGAAGTCAAGTGAATCCCCCAAACTGCTGCTTTATATAGGAAATATTCCCCTTCCCTCACTTCTGCATGGATGACTGCACATGGGGGATTTTTCGTAACTGGGATAATAATTAGGAGTAGCCTTCATCTGCATGCTTTGTGACCTTTGCAATCAGGACTACAATAAACAGGGATAAGATTTAGGGCAACTGCTGAACACGCTCTCCTGTTTGTATTTTACAGACATCGGTGCAGACCCTGGACTCCCAGATTAAAACCTGCCGGGCTGGTTAGCTCAGCCTCCCCGGCTCTCTGGGTTCAGGCGACCTCGCTGTAACTGGCACCAGCACCACCTACCTAGCAGAATAAACTCCAACTTAAAAAACAAAGGGAAAGTCATTCGCAGGAGCGATGACGAGATCCAAGGCCGTCCACAGGACACCAGTTTAAATCTGGCCTTCACTGGCAGTGACCAAAAAGCTGCCACCATCTGACAGCTGTCCCTGGTGCAGGCGAGGGGGATTAGCTGTGTCAGCCTGGCTGGCTGATGGGCCAGCCAGATGGGCCCCGGGGGCAGCCCCGCAGCACCACCGACCTGGCCAGACCCTGACGTCTCACCCCAGCCGGTGCCCCCCGAAGCATCCTGGCATGGCCGGGCGGAGGAGGGCTCCGTGGCACTGCCCCCTGTGCCCCTGTCCCGGATCTCAGCCTGGCCAAATTCAGATGTTGAAAGGTACGTGTCTGAAGCAGTGGGGAAAAAAATGGAATAAAGCAACAGCAGAAGAACTCTTCGTGGGAAAGATGAGGCAGATGGAGGATCATAAGAAAACTTTAATACTGCCTAATGGACAAATTATTATTGCCCAAGCATTAGCCATGAAAAAGTACATTGCTACCCTGCCACCTTGATAAAGCAGCATGTGCCCTAATTTATGAAGGCACAATCAGCACATACCAGTACAGGATCGAAAAGGTACGAAACACAAAAAGGTTGACTGAATTTGCTGATAAATCTTCAACTGGGGCAAATCGGGTAGAAATGAGACCATTGGCAAAATTCTGGCTGACTTAAATTAGTCAGTTTAACTACAGCCTTTAAAATGGACTTTGGTGAAGTTGTCTAGCTTATAAATCGGCATCCAAATTGCCCACATGCTTCCACCACAGCAGAACGAAAGGTCTAGAAGCAGAAAGCAGCACCTCCTGTGCTCTTATAATGCTGAACTGGAACAGCAAAACCCGGCTGTCTCGCAGCCATGCAATGCCAGCCCGTCACCACCTGCCCTGGGCACCAGCACTGCCCGTCCACGGCAGTGGGAAGCTGCCGTCATGTGGAGGAGTAGCGACAGAGCTGCTCTAAGCTGTGCCTTGGGACCACCCCAGGGACCAGATGATCAAACTGCTCTAAATCCCGCCTGGTGCTCCCATCCCTTGCACCGAGCTGCAACAGAGGCCCCAGGGGTAGACCACGTACATGGGGTGCTCAGAGCAGGTAGCTGGAAAAAGGCTGCTGAGTTCTCCTCCAACATTGCCCCCCTCCAGAGATCTCACTCCTCTGTGCCTCAATTTACTCATTTGGGCATAAGAATATTTAGCTCTCTCTAAGGGTCACTGGCAGAAGGATTTCATATTTACACAGTGCTGAGGAAAGTGTTACAAAACGCTTTTCAATGAGCAGCTGGAATGGCATCCATTTCAGATCTGCTTATTTTCTCTCTTGGCCTTCTGGAGAGTTATACGACAATTTAATACTATCCGTGACACCTGGCAGTGTTAAGCCAATTCTCATTTTATTCAGGGTCGATCACACAATTTGCAGGGGCCCAAGGTAGAGCAGAGCTCTGGGCTGCCAGGAGCGACGGAGTTCAGCCATATTCTGAGTCATAGCCAGAAAGATCAAGCTCCAGCTCATGAAATGCCAAATCAGTGCAGGGCTTTGAGCTCCTTGAAGAGCATGAGCCTTAATGCAATCGCTTACATTGCTTTTACTTCCAACCTGTCCTGCTCACCATTGTACAGATCATTTGGAGGAACAACATGTGAGATGTGCATGGCTTCAACCTTAACAGGGTTGAGGGTAGTGTACTATTTCTCATGCTTTAGCCATATTCTTATTATAAAGACATTCACTTGGTTCCCGGGAGAGAACATGATCAAGTTTTACTCCGAGATGCTCAGTAAATGTGACAGTGCTAAATGGAAGGGGTTTCAGCCAAGAATAAAACCACCTTTAAGCATGGCAGGAGGAGAGAGAGAATGAAGGGGAGAGAGAGAACAAATTTATTACTACAGCTGATCACATATGCTGTCTCGGAGGAGACGCTATGAAAGACACAGAACATCATTTGCACTAATTAGAAGAACAGTGTCACCCCAATGTATAAAAATTTTAGATTTCAACACATGTACTGTAGAGGTCATCAGCAGAAGGCCTAAAGAGAGGAGCGTATCACGAGTGGAAGCAGCTGTTCGCACTCTGGTTTTCCCTGTAGATAATACAAATGACACTGATAGATTGAGCACCCTTCAGGGAAACCTTTCGAAAACAATTTAAAAGACAGAAGGAGAGAAGAAGAGAATGATCTCTAAGACAGTGAAAGAGTTCAGAGGGGAAAGTTTACTGTTACCTGGGAACACATAAGGGCCAGAGGGGTTACTGAGGCTGTCCTTTGGCGGGTACACTTCAAGCAATGGAAAATTAACGTGCTCCTTGGCATCTCCCACCTCTCTGCAAGTCATTTCTGCCTGCTGCTGATCAAAACTGCCTGTTTCAGGTTTTCCCCTTGGCACAGCCTGTTCCGTGTTTTCAATTTCCCTTCTGTAAAGCACTTCTATCCAGCTTCCTTAGCACCACTTCTCACCTAAACGCCAGTCACGAACTGCTTTTTTTGAACAATCTGTTTGGCAATTGATAGGGCTGTACCGGTAAAATGAGCCCTTCCCTGCCAAAGACAGCAACTGCTAATTCAGGACAGTTGTCATCTCTTCGATGGAAATTCCACCGGGCTCTGCAGGAATCTTTGCTGGTCTCTGTGGATTACTCCTGCTTCTATTATTTTCTGCTGGAAGACCAATCTGCAAAGACTAATTTTAAATGGATTACTTGTTTTACAATCTGGTTTCCCGTTGAAATTAGTAGGAAAGAAGTTGCATTGCTCTCAGCTGGAATTTCCTGTGGGACACTCAACCACTTCAGCTCTAGAGACTATTTCTAGCTAATCCTGTAGAGTGGATTTGATTTTACAAAGATTTGCCCAGCAAAATAGGGGATAGATGCAAAAGGTCAAGTTTTTTGCCACACACATTTCTCTGTTACACTTGTCCCCCAGAGGCTGAAGGGGACAGGGACAGGGACAGGGACATCATCCCCTGTCTGAGTTCCTGCCTCCAGCTGAGCCTGTTGCTCCATAAAAACCAATACACTAACCTTGGGGGGGAAGTAGTTTACAACTGGGGAGGGAAATGGGCATCAGGCTAAAGAAGTGGCTGACTCAGTCTCTACAACTGTCTCGGCTATATTCCTTACAAGACCGGTTGTTCATTAGCTGTCTTGGCCCAACAAAACATCTGAAGAAGATGATGCTGAAGGTGCACGGTGAGAAGATCGAGCTTCCACCCAGGGCTCGGTGCCTGGCAGGAGCTGCCCTGTCCTGCCAGCAGCACTCGTGCAGCAGGCAGGGAGAGCTTTAGAAAGCAACGTTGGCTGAATGTGCATGGAGGATACCGGTGCATCCAGAGAGGTTGGTGCTTATCTGATAGTGTGCTACGTCCCCCAGGTGTTACAGTACATTAAATCTCTCTTCCTTCTTTCTACCTTACTTATCATAACACGGACACCAGAGAGTGGCCCTAAATACAGTGTTCTGCGTGGCATGGGCCTGCCAGCTACCACAGATTTAGACATTGCAAAGGTGAAAGCAAAAAAGCCTGAGAAGTTGAACTGGCTGGAACTGGGAGCTGAATCTAGGAAAGAGGTCCGGGAAATATTGCCTGGGGTATCTGTTTCGGTAGTTAAGTTCCCCCAAACTGCAGGGCACCTTACTCCTTGGATGGAGGAAGCTTTGCTTGTTTTGCCAGCGTTAGAAGAGGCCACAAGTCTTTCTATATCACAGAAAACCACAGAAAATAAATCTGGAAGGATGAGGCATAACCATGTGGTTCCCAGCAGGTCTTTGTCTCATCGGTTCTTAAAGAGTTCAGATGATGGCAATTGCACAATCTAGTCCAACATTAAATTACCCTTAAGATCAGACAGTTTTGTTCTGTATAATGTGATTTTTTTTTGTTGCAGATTAAGAGTATTTCCTTGTCTATTCTTCTCTTTTTAATAGTACATGTGGAGATCAGGTTATTCCTTTTCTCTTTGCTGCAGCTGATGGAAAATCTTCTGTTCTCTAAATAAAAAATAAAAAAACTCTGAACAGATGTTCTCTGTGTGCCTTTTTACCTCCCACAAATTGTGAAGAAAAATATATCAATTAATACGTTTCTTTGTAGACATAGGCTTGCTTTGCAAATGCGGTGGGTCAAGCATATGTCGCCTGCCTAAGCTGAGAGCAGCTTGAGAAGCGGCAGAAATCTGACCACTTTTCATCATGTGAAATTAGGTTGTTTGGACTGGATTAGATCAGATTTGCTCCGATCCATCTCAGCTGTTACTCACCACTTTGTGTTCTTTGAGATGGTCACAAAGAGTCTGATTGTTCATTTTTTCCAGCTTGACAATTCAGTGGCTTGCTTGCCCCTTTGAGTAGGTGTTAGCCTTGCCCCCTTTCAGTCTCGTGGATGCTTACTGCTCCGCCACAATTCTTTCGGAACAATTGAAAACAGTTTTAAGGCTGTCTCAGCCAACTCCTTCGCTATTCTGGGGCGGATTTCACCAGGCACAGGCAATCTGAACACATCTAGTTTATCCAATTACTTTCTAACCTGTCGGTTTCCTATTCCAATTTGAGTTGCTGTTCTATTTTTTTTCCCCTGCTGGTGTTAATTGTATCAGTCAGTTGAACAAGCAATCTCTTTTAATTTAACTTATGAACACATCTAGTTTATCCAATTACTTTCTAACCTGTCGGTTTCCTATTCCAATTTGAGTTGCTGTTCTATTTTTTTTCCCCTGCTGGTGTTAATTGTATCAGTCAGTTGAACAAGCAATCTCTTTTAATTTTGCCTTCTTCAACACACTGCCAAAACATCAGCAGTGTAATCCAACAGCCTAACACCCAGGCCTCTAATCTGAACAGTGGCCAAGTTTTTTGGTTGGTTGTTGCTGAGACCTGAAATATAACCATGCATCAATTGTTTGAACTATGAGCCTCAGGTAGCTGTCCTGAAGCTAAACTTAACACCTGAGTTCCCTTGACTTATTGCACACCTATAAAACACTTCAAGAGTTCACGGAGTGCAATATGGCTAGACAGCGAGTTCAGAGGAGGTCATACTGGCAGCTTCTATCTGTAGCAGCCTGTCAGGGTCCAACAGTTAAACCCATCTAACATTTTCCATATTTAAACCCTGACAAAAATCCAAATGTACAGCTATCATAACGAATCTTTTTTCTTCTTCATTGGCAGTCTATGTGCATTGTCTCTGCTGACCTTCCCCAAGGCAAGGGTTTCCTGCAGAGGACACACAGTGTTTTCCTGTCCACAGTACAAGGCATGCCTGTGTCTTGTCTATGGGTTGTCTATGCATGTCTCCTGTCTATGGGTTGCCTTTCACCCTTGAGTTCTCCAGGCCATAAAGATTCCTGGAAAGATTGTTTTATTAGAGTTCTCACCGCAATTTCCCTTCATGACCTTATGTTATTACCCTGCAATTGTTTGGCACCTTCAGATTGCTCATACCTGAAAGCAGAAGCATCCAAAATATCACCCAAATATCACCACTGTCTCTCTCTGATACAGTGTTCTTTATCATCACCAGTACCGCTTTATCTGGCTTACTTGCATTATAAGAGCACAAGCCTTGTTCACAACCAGGATCCCCTCCTCCCGACTGGGTACTAAAACCACCTGTGAGAAGCTATCATTTTCTCCCTCCCTCAGGGCTTTTAAATGACCTTGAAGAAGGGGAGCATCTGACAAAGGTGGAGTGGGTAGAGAAATGACAAAGGGGAATTGATTGTATAAGTTAACTATAGGCACAAGGTATGGCTCCAAATTGTTTGAAAACCTTAGAAGCGTTGGCGGCATGAACTATTGCTGATTCTCATTAGCAGATTCCCGTTAATTATTTACAGCAGTGGATTGGATACAAAAAAGAGAGGCTAGCAGCCATTTGGTTTGGGCTCTTGGTGTGATAGCTGTAACAAAGTCACAGGGACCTTTGCAGGGAAAGTCAGACAAAAGGGCACTCGTGGCTGGCAGCCCATTTAAAATAGAGATGGCAGATGCAAAAGGAAAAACATGCTGATGAACAAGAACGGGTAAGGATAGAGCAGCAGAACTGTGGAGCATCTCAATGGTGCGATCAAGGTGCACTATTCAGTATAAGCCTGAACTGCAAGTGTTCAAACACACAACTTTCTGCCCCCTACACGGGCTACTTTGGAAGTCAAGTAGAGTCGCCTATTACCCTGGGCTCCCCTGCTTGTTCTGTTTTAAGAGGGCAGAACTATGTCCCAGTTACTAAACTGCAACCGTATAGACTCTCATTGCCAAAAGGGAGTGTCTCTTCTGATGACAGCGCTGCTTTGGAGGTAACAGGAATGAGTCATTTTATTCATCGGGGCTTTTTTGAAGATGCATTAAATCATTAGTTATGAGGGGGTCATATCTGCAAGCTCTAGGTTATACCCAGGAGAGCTGAATTAGTTTTTTTAAAATAGTTGTTTACTATTTCTTCTGGCTTTGGTAGCTAAAGAGCCCTGGTGTAGGCTTCTAATAAGTTGTCTTGGGCAAGTCCTAGTCTGTTTTGGGATTTTGGCCAATGAAAAGAGATACTGATCGTGATCTCAATTGTTTCTACACAAGGGATTTTATACGGAAACCTTGACGCTGGTGGATTAAGATCCAGTGGAGACAAGGCTCAAGACTGTACAGCCAAGGGAAAAACACAAGCAGTTTCCCCAGTGTAGTCACCCCTTCAGAGATCAGGCTTCTAACATTAAGTCACTTCTTTTTTTCTGAAATAGTAGATACTTTTTCGGCAGCATTCCTGCAATCCAAGAAAAGGAAAAGGTTGTTGCCAGTATTCTGGCTGAATTAAAATGGGATTGGCACAAAAGTTAGGTTGAAATGACCTATGCAGATAACTTGATTTGGCAGAGAATAAGGTGCTGTCTATAGTCACAGTAAGAAGCGTGAGAATGCAGGGGTGGAGCTCCTCAGTGGATTTGTAGACATGTGGGAGAACGAAAGCGAGAAACGCAAGAGAAGGAGACTTGCCTCTTGCCAGCCTCAGGCAAGGAGTCAGGCTTGTGAGCGAGCAGCCTAGAGGACAAAGCTGCTGAGAAACACCCAGCCTTCTGCACAAAGAAATGCTCATCTGTGTTCCTCCTCCTTTCCCACAGCACAGCAACGCCTGTGAAAAATTACACTGTGTTGGCCACGGCACAACAATTTTAAAGCTGCATTTAACACACTTGTAATATATTCAGCTGGGCTTTTTTTCCATCTAGTAGTGAGTGTTCTGAAAAGCCTGGGACCCCAGAAGCTATCTGCATTAATTCTTCTTGAAGGTTATATTTTTAGGAATATTTTATTTTTAAAACATATTTTGCCAGCACCAGTAGGGTTTGGAGCCTCTCTGGGCTGCCCACAGCTATGAAAAGCCAAGCCCTGCCTCAAAGAATGTAAGGACTGAGAGAGCTACATGACATGGAAAGGGTTTGGAAAAATCAGCTACAGCCAAGTCTGTACGATGCAAACATGCATACTCACATGCAAAAGTGCAATTTTCCTCCAACAGAGATTTGAAACAGGCAGATAAAACTGGTGTGCCATGCCTGCACTTCAAACAAGCATGCTAACATGCCCTATGGAGGGAAATGAGAGAACCAGGACGTCAATTGGTTCCATGCAAGAGTGTATACATATACATATAGATATGCATATGAACACATGGAAAAAAACCCATATATACACACGTTTATGTATACATATTTATATGTATATATATATGTGTACATATTTATATGTCAGCAGACATTTTCAGTCCCCTGAGCCATGAGTGAATTGCTGGTTGCGATCCCCGAGGGCAGCGGGGAGTTTCAGAGGCAGGAGGAGCCGTCCTGCGTGGCAAAGCCAGCTGCCAGAGGAGGAGCTGGCAAAGGGGTGAGCATGGCGCGGCAGCTGCTGGGGACAGGAGTAGGAGGCTGCAGCAAAGGCTGTGTAAATTCCTCACTCGGCATTCCTGGCTGGGCAGGGAGAAGTGGAAAAGCGTTTTTTTGCCCAAAGTAGAAGCTGGTGGACTTCATTAGCTCTCAACTATGCCACTAGGGGAGAGCAACAAGAGAAGGGGCAAATTGAAACACAGGCAAGAGTGAGATGACAACAAAATCAAAGAGCTTTTCTGTGGTGGAATGAAGGGACAGGGAAACCCACAGCAGGGATCATACTGAGGGGATGATGGGGTTGGCAAGATGTGGAAGGACGATGATATTACCAGGCATGGTTTATATGAGTCAGACGAGAATAATAGAGGTATTACAGTACAGAAAAGATGAGACCGATGAACTCATGCTAGTGGAGATTACAGTTCAGCTGCCTATCTTTCCCTCCTCCCTGATTTCTTTTCATTAAGCGAGGGAATGGGAGGTGCTACAGTTTCTCTCCAGAGCCATACTGCAGCAATGACATGGATGGCTGTGGTAAAAAAGGAGGAGGGAAAAAAAAATGCACAGAGGAACAGACCTGATGAAAGAAGAAGAGTGAAGAAGGTGTGAGAAAAGCAAAGGGAATGTGGAAAGTCAACGTAAGAGAGAGAGGAGGACACTTGCAGCAGTGAAGTCATAGATTTCTGTGACTGGCAAACACATGTCTGAAAGAGGAAAGGCAGAAACCCCAAAAGCTGGAGTGGGAGTGGTATTTAAGGCAGTTAAGTGAGTACCACCAGTCTGTCTGGGATCAACTGAGGAGTAAAAGACCATAAGCAGGTGGTTATCAGGTAGTGGAGATGTCTTGATGGGTGCTGAAGCTTCTGAAGCCAGAGACTGTGATAGAAGTGACACCAGAGATACAGAGGAATCTATATTTTTGCTGCTTATTTCTAGATGCACCTCACCCATATAATAATACTTTAAAAATAGAACAGATTTTAAACACTGCGAAAAAAATGGAATTTCTCTTAAGTCTCAATCTAAAAATGACATATCAAGGACTTAAAATTGAAATCACTAGTCCATATTTGAAGGCCAAACCAAATGGCTAACCTTAAGCACTCAGGAATGAAAAAAAATTGGTTCACATGAGTATCAAGTTTATGCTTTACTATGCTTACACTTGTACATTTAAACAGGTTTTTTTACATTTAAAACTACACTATTATGTTTACACTTTTACATTTAAAACAAATATGCACAAAGTCATTCAAAACATTCTGCAAGTCTGAGATCTTAAATTAGAAGAGAATGAGAAGAACTGGTGAATTCCGAATCTGATTCTCTTCTCAGATGGCTATCAAGGAAAAGTACCTGTAAACTCAGTGGAATTGCACCGATGTAAAATAGATGTGAGTGAAAGGAGAGTCAGTTCTTGATGTCCACAGAGGATGGTTGTAAACAAGGTGTCAACACATTTCCTCCTCATGCTGATACGAAGGCCTTGTTAACACAGCGTGATGACACTTGAATTGTCATGAAGCCGCGTTACTCATTTTCAGCAGAGGACAGATACATCAAGATTGTAGACAGGATGAAAATAGAGCTATATCTGCTTATAATCATGCATGACCAGCTGCTCTGAAGCAGTAACAACTCTATGCGCGGCAGCAGTGCATGGAAATGACGAATGTGTATAGCAGTCCACAACTGGAGCACATTTAAATATTGAGCACAGGCTAAACAGCCTGGAGAATTTTAAGTCTTTTACAAAATTGATATTATAACGGAAATGGCTGACAGTGATTTGCTTATGCATATAGAACTGTTATCAAGTATTTACATGGTTTTGTATAAAGACAATAAGACTGGAAGAGTAGGTTTAAATGAAAAGAAATGTCCCAGATAGTTTGTCCCAGAAAACCTACCTCAAACTTTAGATGCAATGTGCCTAGCCTGAAAAACACAGATGAGAGATAAAACAGTCTTCAAAAACTTTGGCAGAAACTTCATGCGCAAAAATAGAAAGTTAAAGTTTTAACAAATGACTGCTGGTTTGTGAACACAGGGCTAATGAACAAACCGGCAGCTTTACTGAAGAAAATACAACCAGCTAAATATATACTGTGATATCAAACTCCCAGGTTAGCCTACTGAAAACCTCTCATTAGTTTTAAAAATGTACAATTTTATCAAGGCTGTATGCTAAGAACTGCTTTATCCTACAAAAAGGATTGCTAAATTTGTTCTAATCTTGGAGATGTAATTCTGTGAGGAACTGCTACCTTTTCAGCTGGAAGACATTTCATTATGTCATCCATATAGTGCTGGAAGCAGTGCCATTTTCTAGTGTCACAAGCAACCTCCAAGCCAACAGCAGAGCTATGTTTGCAAATGTTCTTGATTTGCAGACTGTGTCACCCATGAAGCACAAGAAGGAAGATACCCCTGTCCTAAACAAAAATAAACCAACCTTTTCCTTCAAACTGCTATTTGAAATTTCCTGATTCATTATACTTGCAGAGCCAGACTGGGCATAGTATGGTCTGTTCACTACAAGGGAAGTTACCTGGTTTTAGCCTATTGAATCTTTGGAGATATAACCACAAAAAGCTGTCTTAAATGAGAAAAAAAAATAGGCACTGGTGAGGTACTCTAGAGGTGCCTATGTCTCTTCTTTGATAAGGGAAGAAAAATAAAAGATTAATTTGTACTGGGAACCAAACTTTAAGATGGCTAATGTTGGCAGAGAGGACTACTGCTCCTGATGACTCAAACTCCAGCTTCCCCAGCTCTGTATCAGAAAGATACAGGATATACTCCATGCAAAATTTTGCATTGTTGTTCAATAACCCAGAAGCAATCAAAATAAAATTATTTCCTGCAGAAGAATCTGGAGAGAACCTGGTTCTCAGTAGATGGTGTCCACAATAGCCTGTAACTGTGACATTCCTAGGAAGTGGCTGCATAAAGTCACACGGCTGAATTTTGCCTATACACAACTTTTTATACTGAGTAGCGCCAAACATTTTTGCTTTATACAACTAATTTCAATTATTATTCAAACAGGCTCTTTCCAATAACAAACATA
>NW_008794621.1:2810638-2810979 GCF_000699145.1 Aptenodytes forsteri | reverse complement strand
GGGTGTCCCCAATAGCCTGTAACTGTGACATTCCTAGGAAGTGGCTGCATAAAGTCACACGGCTGAATTTTGCCTATACACAACTTTGAGTAGCGAGTAGCGCCAAACATTTTTGCTTTATACAACTAATTTCAATCAAACAGGCAACAGGCTCTTTCCAATAACAAACATACTACTACTATGCTCCAGTCAGTCACGCTGGTGCTTGGAGCTGTGCCACTTCGTGCTAATTGACCTTGACAGACTTTGGCACCAGAAGATCCAAGGAGAAAGAAATCCCATAGTCAACACTTTTGAGAAAAAAACTCTGCCTTGAGATTTGATAGCCATAGAGATCGGAA
>NW_008794621.1:2794304-2810430 GCF_000699145.1 Aptenodytes forsteri | reverse complement strand
GGCCGTCCAGCCAGTTTTTGACCCAGCGCAGAGTACACCTGTCTAAGCCGTGAGCCGCTAGCTTCTCTAGGAGAATGCTGTGGGAGACAGTGTCAAAGGCCTTGCTGAAGTCCAGGTAGACCACATCCACAGCCTTTCCCTCATCCACTAGGCGGGTCACCTGGTCATAGAAGGAGATCAGGAGATCAGGAGATCTATCAACATACTACTACTATGCTCCAGTCAGTCACGCTGGTGCTTGGAGCTGTGCCACTTTGTGCTAATTGACCTTGACAGACTTTGGCACCAGAAGATCCAAGGAGAAAGAAATCCCATAGTCAACACTTTTGAGAAAAAAACTCTGCCTTGAGATTTGATAGCCATAGCCTGAAGCTGAACCATCATTGCTGTATATGTATCTGTGATAGCTTAATCAGGCAGATGTTATTTTTGTATGGCTAGCTCCTAGTTATTGAACAAATTGAATAATACATAAAACGGAAGTGATTTCCCTGGTAGTCACTACTATCATTAGCGTGCCCTCAAGATGCTCTCCATTTTGAAGTGCAATATTCTGACATCTATTTATCCTATGCTTCTCTAATTTTAGGGCCACGTTGTATCTGCTTCTTCTATGGATGATTTGCAAGTGTGCCGGGCCAAAGCCCCTAGGACTAACCCAATGCTAAGCAGAACTTCTGGTCTTCCTACCCAACCCCAACAGACAAAATGACAGAAGTGCAGAACATATTTTTACCTGAATACCAAGCATCAGAGCCCATCACCATGCGCATGGAGGGGAACCTGCTATGTGCCATAGAAGGTAGTAGCAGCCGTCAAGCAACTTCTACGTATCTTTGGATAACAAGGATGGCTGCCTTGGTGTGCCCCCAGCTTGAGGTTTCTATCCAGAGACATCAGAAAGTCTGGCATGTGCACTGTCATAAAACAAGGCCTTTCAAGCTGTGCACCTCAAGACTGAAATTCCTGGCTATATTTTGGGTTTTGCCCCAGGAGCACATCCCCAGAGACTTTCTGTGCCCATCTGCCAGAACGCTGCCAGGGCCCCTTGAGGGCTGGACAGCCACGCCCTACTCCCCTGCCAAGCCTGGTTAGACCTGGCCAGGCTCAATCAGAAACACTCAGACTCTCTAAGAACGAGTGTGAGACTCCCTCAGGAGACCTCTGGATCTCCTTCTCCTGTGACAAGTACCCCTCTTGGTGTGTTAGCGTGCATCGTGCTCCGTTCCTGCCCCAAGGTGTGACAAACTCTGGTGGGAAGCCAAACAAATGCTGGTGCCTTTCTGGGTCTGGGGGTCTGCTGATGCCTGGCCCATTGACAGGAAGAGAAAAAGCCTGAGCAATCAGGACACTGTGTTGTTTTTCTTTATTTCCCAGTAAGTGCCTTAATAGCCAATACCACATTATTAATTTGTAACTACCTGCTCTGAAATGCATTTGTAGTTTTTGTAATATGCACATTTGTTTCTCTTCTTCACATATCTTATTTCAATTCATGTTTCCCTAGTATGCCCGTGGATACTTGCAAGCCTAACTCCCATTGATATTAACCTCTCTCCTGGCTGTGAAGAGAGGTCTCAATAAGGTCATAAATAACGATTATAGCCTCTGTGAGGTTCCTTCTCACTGCCACGGTTGTGTGAAGTCAATTGAAGTGGCCTCAGTGTACCTTGTCTGGTCCCATTCATGTCCACAAACACTGGCAAGCAACGTTGGTGTGTTAATCTATTTTTCACCTGTGAAGCACTTGATTTTGAATTTCACCCTTCTTTTATTCTGATTAAAAAATGCTTCTGGAAGCATGGAGGGTAAGTGTTCACTATTTTTCCAAAAGCAATGGAAAAACTCCACAAAAACATAGTATCTACTTAAGGCATTCTGATTTCTGTTCTGGTGGGCCCTGTACTGTTTGGAAAGATTTGCTTTCCTCTCATTGGCTGCAATTTTTTGAATGTATATCATCCAATTACATAGTTATATCACGTACGTCACATATTTTATGCCTTTACTCTCAACAGCTTTGTAGTGTGACTGTGATATATTAAATATCACATAAAATAGATACTAAACAGATACTTTGTTTTGTACAAAAAAGGATTTTATTTCACTGGTGAGGTAAACAGATTTAAAGAAAAATACATCTAAACTCTTAACCTGGGCAATATAGAATTTATGTATTTTTCACTGTTCAGCCCTGAGCATCAAACAAGTGAATTTACTCACTTTTTAATTTACCATTGCACTGTCAAAAGTATTTTGGAATCATCCAGAAAAAAAAAATTTAAAATTCCACACTAGTCACATCTACCTGAGCATAACTCACTTCATCCAAAAGAATCCAAAGGCATTTCAGAAGATCCAATTCTGTTAACATAGTTACACGAATAATCCTACTGGGCTTGGTTTTGCTCTGCCTTGTATTTTCTGTAGCCGTTTTGGTCTCTGACAGGCTGCGAAGTGCTTCTCCTCTAACCTGGGAGTATTTTAATGCAGTGCCTAAAACCTCCAATGCTGCTGTCATTAGAAAGAGTAGCACAGTATCCCTGACAGAGTAAAATGGAATAGGATCGGACCTGAAAAATGTGAAGCACAGAATGGAATCAGTTGGTTCTGAGTTGCAGGGAAAACACCTTGTACACATGCAGAATATAATGAGCACTTTCGCCGTAACTCCATCCAAATAAAGTAATCTTTTCCAGCTACATGATGCTACATGTAAAGGCAAGGTGAAAGTTGGCTTTGATATCAGGATGAAATTAGCTACAATATCATACATTTCTTTTGAAATCGAGGTAAGGGTTACAAAAATAAATGAGGTTATGCTCAGAGATAAATGGCTAATAGCTCTGGGAGGCAAGATTTGTGTCTCTATTGTTACTGAGTTACATACTTATTTTCTGCTATGGATGGTGAAACATAATCTAGCAGTCAGGAAAATTTAATGAGGTTTTTTGGGTTGGTGTTTTCTGCATTTTTTTTGCATGTGTCATTTTTGTCAAGAATCAAAACAACCTGATTTTTGCAATCAAGGGGAAGAATGTCAGGTTGTTCTACGCAGTAGCAATCACGATACAAATTGCAGGCAGCAAGCAAAACCTGACCTGTGCAGGCCATGAGGGAGGACTGTTAATGTCCATTCTGAAAAAATACATATTTTCTGCAATATTTCATTAATTGATCTTGAAATAATTATTATTTTTATTGAATGTATGCATCATAAATCTTACTTTCTATCTAATGACCACATACAAATGATATGCAACATGAATGCGGGGCGAGCCTGAGCCTTTGATAATCTAGGTGGGGAGCTGAAACTTGGTAATAGAGGGCACTCAAATCAGACACAAAATGCTTCAGACAAGAACTAATTGCTGGAAGTTGAAGCTAGACAAATTCAGACCAGAAATAAAATCAAAGTGTTGTAACAATGGCGACAGTTGCTGAAGTTCAACACACAGGGCTTATGATGAATTATCCCCCACTGGAAACACGATTGATTTTTTTTTTTAAAGATATGCTCTATTTCAAGTACTGATGTGGGGTCTAAAGAAGGATTTTTCTTTAGTGAGTCCAAAGGCCTCTATTACACAGGACTTCAGACCAGGTGATCACCATAGAGCCATCTGAACTTAAAATCTATGAATCTGCATGTTGAAACAGCTTTGAAATCAGTGTGCAGATGGGCACTTGTCCCAGGTAGATGCTGACAGTTCTGGGGTAATTTACATTTTGACCCATTTCCTAGATTTAGAGCTTCTGCTGTAGAATACTTTCATGACCCACTTTTGCAGTTGTCTCCATTTCTGACAATAGCTGCATTTTTTCATATCCTTTTCTCTCACTTGCAGCTGAGATGTTGTGCAAGGTGAACTTTGAAGAGGAAGTCTAGATTCATAAGCTGCTCTTCAGCTGTCTAACAAGCAAAATGCCTGTGGGCTGAAAATAGAACGGTTAATCTAGATCTGGCTGATAGATTGGTTACACTAAGGATATCTCAGCTGATCTTCAAATACAGAACAAGGACAAGACTCTGATAAAAGAGCATTGATTAGGAAAGCTTGCAAGGTGAAAGAAATAGCAACAGAGAGGAGATCAGAGTCACCAGGTAGCACAGACTTGACTAATTCTTGTCTACAGCTATAACTGCTCCCCCTTCACCATCTTGTTAGATGTGTGGGGTTTGTATCGTTTTGACAGACGGGCTAGAAAGACAAAACCTACAGGAAGATCTGAATTACCAAATAGAGCTGTCAACTTTGAGTGTCACTCGTGTGTGACTGGAGATTCCTGGATACCCAAATAGTTCATTTCCTTCACATCAAATGTGAGAATGAGTCTCACCAGCCCATTCTCACAGCTTGTAGTGTTTAGGACATCAATCCATTCTTTTGCAGTCAAGGTCATAATTTCTTTTTGAAGAAGTTGTTTGTGCCTGCCAGATCCTTTCATATTGCATATGAAAAGGCTACCCCATATGTTGTGAAAAAGTCTGCAGGAACCTACAAAGATTCCTTGGTATTGCTAAATGGAATAAGAAACCTTAACTGTAGTATGCAGTCTATTTACCCACAAAAAGCCCCCTCTTCCCAGAGCTCTGCTCCACGAGCATGTCCATCTATCTCTTCAGGCCAGACCTCCCCATCCACGCTGTGCACTGACTTGATACTGGCAGGCCTTGGCAAACGCTGAATTCGCTAGTTACCCTCTCAATCTCAACACATCCTTCTCCTTACCACATCCTTCCCCTGCTCCTGGCTTCCAGCACTGTCTATAACAGCATCAAAGCCTGCAAAGCCTCAAAAATGAAAAGATGGGGCAATCACAGCCTGAGGAGGCAAAGTCACAGACAGTTGAGGGTGGGAAGAAAGGTTAGGGCTTGTCATGGATGTGCAAAGATGGTCTCTCCACAGCACTGCTGAGAAGGGAGCCCCATGGAGGCTTGCAGCACTCATGTTATTCTTGCTCAGGGCCCTGCTGAAATTAGTGTCAGTCTCAAAGGAAACATGCAACTCTTAAAGATACAAAGCTAAATTTTTTGCAAGCACAGACTATATGCGCTATGAACCAATGATTAAGAAGTGGATATCAAATCACTGATTTGAAACAGGTTTTAAAGATGCAGATTTTAGAAATGTAATTTTGTTGATCTTGTGCAGTATCGCTGGGAACAGCACAGCAAAGCTGTGTTTCCTAACTAGAGCTGGATGAAGAGCACATTTGTTTAAAGATCTACCAGGACTGTGCTGGTTCTGAGCGTTCCCACTCGGGGCACAGAGAATTCCATGTTTGCCATAATGTCTGGTACTTACGAGTCAGTCTCATACCAGGTCCTTCTTCTGCTATGAAAAAAGCAACATCAGGATGTTCCATCTACTTCCCTGGGATCTGTATCAAAATGGAAATTACCCTCAAAATCACTTCAGGAGAAGAAAATGGCAGTTTTGACATTTTATGAGCCATATGGGAAAGAAGGGCTTAAGCATAATGCTTCTGTTTCTTTCTCTCAACCGAAGATGACAGTAGTCTGGTTGTTTTTCAAGTTTCTACATTAAGGTTTGCTTATATCTAGGTGAAACCCTCCCCCCCCAAACCAACCAACCCTTGTATGACACGTCTGGCCTAAGCTGACAAGCATACTGCATGGGTGATTTATATTTAGAGCAAGGCCCAGAGGTGTCTAAAGCAATCTACTTTCAAAAGTAGAAGTTGTCATATTCTAAATCTGCTCTTAAAGAAAACTGGACCTCAGTGTTATTTTCTGGTTAAAACATACAATACTCAGAAGAAAAGGCAACATTTGAGAACAAATATGTGATGTCCAGAGTTTAGTGAGGCACCTGATTTCAGGATGCTTTATACTTACACATGAATGGCCAAAGCAATTTTGTTTTAATCAGCGAGTTGTCTGAACGGCATTTATGCAACTGATTGATAGACATTCTTACACAAGTTACTGGCAAGTGCATTGATTGTAGATGGCTGGCTTTTTGAGAATTATCTTTGCCTTCTTCCATATGATACTCATGGCAGAGGTGCTGCATTAGGTGCTGTTTTGTAAGTTGATGTCTTCCTCACAGCTGCTGGAACCACAGCATGTCCCTAGGGCATGTTCTCTGCCTGAGCCTCTGTCTTTTGCAGCTACTGTCATTTCAAAGACTTCACATCACAGTGCTAGGGGAAGATGGGAAATGAAAAGGCCTCCTTGTGGGAGATTTGATTGCTCGAGGTTAACTTTTGGGTTTGTTTCCCAAGCAAATGTTTCTTCTCAACTGGAGGTGTGTTCAAAGATTGTCATGTTTCATGGCTGAGATATTCTGATGATCCTGCAGTTATACTCTCATGTAGATTTTGGGGGATTTTGCTCCACAGTAGCAAAGAAAGTGTTCAAATTCTCATGAGGATAGGTCAAAATAAATTGAGGAAGTTTCTTTACCTCTCCACTTCTAAACATTTATGGCTTTCTCTGTAAAGAGCATGAAGCAGTAAGGTGTCATGCCCGATGTTGATGGCCGCTATGAATGGCCTTCTTGTCAAACAAGGTCCTCTCCACTGCTATTAGCTCCCTAGAAGCGAGCATGTGGGATCTGTTGTATTCAACTAATGCTGTTACAGCACACCTAATGCTATGATAGTTGAATATTTACTTAAAAGTCTTATCTTCTCAAGGCATCAACATGTTTTAATCATTTATCTTTCCATTTTAAAAATAAATATGTACACATATGAAGCAATGATTTTCCTCTGTGCGTACTTCTTTGCACTCCAACGTTCAGCCTGACAAGAGAAAACCTTTTTGAACTGAATGCTATGGGAAAACTCTAGAAAATGGACCAAAAGATTTTGTATTCTTACAGGATTTGGGAAAAGCTGTGGAGCAGTGCGGAATTTCTACTTTAAGTCTTGGAAGCAGCAACTACAGCTTTGGCTAAAAGCCAAAAGAGGAAAATGATTTAAAAAAAAAAACCAAACCAAAACAGCTATCCTTAGAAGAAGTGTGCTCCGTTCTTATCAGCTCCTGCACCTCCGGTCCTCTGGTTTGCTTCCTGTGGTTCTGGCATTTTGCCAATACAGACTTTCATCTCTAAAATTAAAAAAAAAAGTTAGTGCACATATTTATACTGAATTACTTCATTAAAAAGCCAGAGAGGAGCATTTGCTTTGAGAAAAATGTTTTAACTTTCTTTTTGGCAAGATACATATTACCTCTGTGTTCAGTGGCACTCTTCAGGTACTGAAGATGTTTTAGTTAGACCTGTGCTTTAGCTCACATCACACATGGCCTGTGTTACCTCTCAGAAATAGACCATTTAGTACATATTCTTGAAACTGCAATTGAGGTACAGTCGCCAGTCTGACACCCCATTAAAACTTCCAGGAGAAGACACACATTTCTTTTCACAACATCTTTTTGCTGCCTGAATGAATCTTTATGTATCCAGTGGTTAAGGAATTCATCCCTTTGACCATGCCATTTTGAGGTGCCATTAGGTTCAGAAGCTCTGAATTTTTGTCAGCTTGCAATAAAGCATTTCTCAGGAATGTGGAGACCATCATGCTATACAGGTTATCACACAGTGACAAGACGCTTGGTGTGCCTTACTGAGCAATTTAAGTGCAAGGTGAAAATCTTATCCAGAAAGCTAATTGTGAAGATGTCATTGCAACCATGATCACCTGGCTGTCAGGGTACCATTCATTTTATAGTCCTTCATGACAACAAAAAGCATAGTAGTGGAAGAGGAGGACCTCAGCGTATGGGAAGAATTCGCCCCTGCAATTACAGACTGGATAAATCTAACAAGTTAGGGGGGGAGGGAAGGAAGGACCTAGAAATAAATGGAAAATGGGATAAAATAAAATATGGATTTAGCAAAAATTTGTTGACCTGAAACTAATGAGCTTTCAAGAAGTCAGTTCCTTAGAAAATTTCTTTTTTTTTTATTTACCTATCAGGGCCCCAATTCCCTTGCCAATAGGCTGCCAGTAGCTGGGTGCCCATTCCCCTGTGCTTCCTTGTGCTGCAGCTACTCTCAGGGGTAAGAGCCCAAATAGCTCTTACCTGCAGCTGTAGGGGTAGGACTAGCACAGAACCCTCAGGAAAGAAACGGAGGAAACAGTGAGCTATTTCCATTCAGGGAAGTCCCTGAAACTTTGCTCAGCCCTCTTAAGCCCACTGATCCTGCCCAATCATCTTCAGACTTCCAGCTCTCCTTTCTCCTAGCTGATGCCCTGCAGATAGCAGGGCTCAAATCTTCACCCACTCTGATTCCTGGAAGGGAGCAGCCCTGTGATGGCACAATTTGTTGGGAGGTGGACAGTGTGGTAGTGCAGGGCTGTGGTCCATCTGCAGCATTCCCATTGACTGAAAGACAATGATAGGAGAGCAAACAAAGACAAGAAGGAGGAGACAGAAAGTTAACTTAAAACACGAGAGCACAAGTGGAAGCAGCACTGAATGAGGAGACAGAAAAAGACAAAGGTCACACTACCGGGAAGTTAATGCCAGAAAATAAAAGATGATTATGTTTTGCTTCTTAGCTTCATCCTCTTTACTCTTTCTATGTGGCTTTCCATAATCTTTTCCATGTTATCTTTCCTACCCTATATTGTCTTCCTTTCCTCCCTCTTAGGTATTTACTGCCTGTTTTTCAGTGTGTTTTCTGTTTACAGAAATAGATCATTAGCCTTTACAAACTGAAGTTAAACTCTATTTGAAAATACTCATTCTGATTCCAAATACTGACAAAAACTTAGCACATCGCATGACTGGGGAGATAGAATGACTGTGCTGTATGTGACATTCAAAGAACACTTTTAAAGTCTAACATCACAGCAATAGCCTTTTTCTTCTTTACTCTAATTTCTCTTCTGTAACTCATTGTGTCTCTGGCCCAGTGAGTCATGAATTCCCGTTTCCAGATTCAGCAGCTTGTAGTTTGTTGTACACCTTCAGAGGCTGAAGGTCGAAGGTACTGAACTTTCCCAAATGAGTGCTTTTGCCATTAGTTTATTGTACAGAAAGGGACTCTGTGATGACAGTAACTCTTTTTCTCGAAAGAATATGCAGAAATCATCTCCAGAAGATGTTCTTGAGCTGACCAGCTCGTGCAGGGTGAAATCTCCAGGTTATTCCAGTCACCTGTGGTTTCTGTCCATCTGCTTTCACACCACTTTGCAGCAAACTTTTCCAAGCACTGGAATGAGCATCGGCACCTATCTTTTCTGCCACTAGTGATTTCCTTTTATGAGTTAGGCGCTTATTAGACCTAGCCCCAAATGTTTAACGTTACCCATTTCACACACAACTAAACATGTTTATAGGGAGTTACCTGTAGTTAGCAACCTCCGCCTTTCTGCAAAATAAAATTAAAATCACAGATAAGCACATAATTTTTTCTATAATTTAAAGCCCGGATCCTAATCACAGGTGGAACTGTGTGTGAGTGGTCCTTTTGAAATCAGTGGGATTAATTTTACTAATAAAGTAGCACACATACTGAAGTGTTCCCTTGGGCCTCCTTCTTCTTTTTCTCTATTTGTAGAACATCTGTAGGAATTCTCCTTTGTTTACTTAATTTTCTAAATTATACAATGATTTTATGTTGCAATTTTCTGAATTGATTGTGAACTGTTTGTGTGTTAATGTGCACATTTATTCCTTTGGAAGGAGATTAGAAATGATGATAGTGAATTAAAGCCTATGTTTCATTTTCACATCATGTATTTGCTATTTTTCTTCTCCTCCTCTTTACATCTGAATACACACATCCACCAGCATTCACTCATGAGAGGCTGGGCAGCTTAGGGTGTTTCCACACCAAAGGACCAGTAGTAAGGTACTGGAGGGGGCATTGGGGAGGTTACTCTTAACTTTCCCTCCCCAATATAAATATATGCCTGCACATCCCTTCTTGTTACTCAAATATTAGTCTGACCATGCCCACTTAAAATACCTTTTACACTCCTGAGATAAATGGAGAAGGGTAAGGAAGCTCATTACTGAAGAAAAAGTACTGTGTATGTTGCACATACCATCCTTAGGAAACATGGCCAGGGGCTCCTCTTATCATGTGCATTCAACAGATGCAGTCTGTGTTTCCCAAGGTAAGTCCATGTAGGGCTTACACCCTGTGAAATGGGGCGCTGAAGAACTCTCCACAGCTGTCTGATACCTTCAGTTCCCACCTTGAGCAGAGCTCAGTTTAATTCAGCATACCAGGTTGGTTCTTTTCTTGTTGCCCTAACAAACCTTGATTATATTTTAATGAGAAAGTTCTTTCCCAGCATGTACCCTTAAATTTGCTTTTCAGCAGGTGGCTCGTGGTTTAACTCAAAAGTCACCATGTAAATCCCGACAGTAGATTATACTAGTTAATAACATAACACTCAGGCCCTGGGACTTAATGATTCATTTTCCTTTTATTATTAATAAATTCTGCCCAGAGAAAGACTGGGTGAGGAAAAGAACTTGGTCAGAGTTCTTTCTGGATTCTGAGTTCCTCCGACCTATTATCTTTTAATTATGTCTCACTTTTGTACTTTTGTAGAGCAGTAATTTTAATGATTTTAATGAGCTTTATCACAGGTGAGTGAGATATGTAATTTCTCAATTTCAGTGCACCCTGTGAGATATTGGGCTCCCTGACTCAGGGGAGCTGAAACCTCTCAGCACCTGGCAGAATTAAATCCCAGCTTCTATGAAACGCTGCTGTGGAGAGTAACTGACTCCCATAAACCCTTTAAAGTTAAGTCTCTTTCAGTTTCACATGTGGAATTGGACAAGCAAAGGTTACCAGGGTTTCAACAGCTGGTACTAACCCTGTGTGTGAACAGCTGGTTTTGAAACTGAGTAGCCCACACAATGAGTGCAAGAAAGGTTACACTGAGTTTCTGTATTGATTTTCAAGGTGGTTAGAAAAGGAAACTGAATTCAGAGAATGACACAAGGTTTAGTAAGTTTGCGGTTTCTCTCTGAAACAGTTTGCTAGAAATCCTAACTATCGTCTGCATACTAAACCTGCAGTAACATTTATTTTATAGGACCTTTTTCAGAGAGACTAACATTCAAGTGACATGACAGCCAGTAGTTTTAAATTATGTCTTTGCAATTATCACATCTCCCTTGTTTGCGTAGCTGGGGGAATGGAGGGGCTTCACAGACAAGGCGGGAAGGGTCCACAGAAGAAGGGCCAATGACACATACATCATTTCCTTCTTTTCTTGTTCCAGAGGTTCACTTTTTTCTGAGTACATAAAGATGGGTGTGCTAGCAGCTGAAAAGAATCAGCCACCATTAGGCTTTTTCCCTGAGATTAGTTTTATATTAATGCCACTCCACTGACTCTATCAGGATTGCTTCTGCTGTATGAGAGAGAAAAACAGGAACCTTTCTCCTCCCATTACACATGCTGGGAGTTTACAATAAGTCTAATGTTCTAATGAATATTAATGCTATAAGAATCCAGAAATGATATAGAAAATATATAATACAGAGACTTAGAAACATTGGCATGGTCTGGTGAAAAAGGAAAGCATTTTCCTTAATATGCAATTTGCCAGCACTAAAATACAAATATATTGTGAGATAATCTCTCGCAAAATAGCTGTAATAGCATAAGCATAAAAAATTACTCGTATGCTTGCAGACTCATAGGATCTCAGAGTATCTCTTCAGGGCGTACTCATTGACCACTAAAACATTTGTTTTGTGTGTCTTGTTGTGTCTTAATACTGTAATAGAAGTGGTGAGTTATGTGTTCTTAAACAGCAGAAAGAGCAAACCCTTGAACACAGAATAAAGTTTAGCCTCAACAGAACACACACTGGAATAAAGGCCAACAAACATCTGAACCTGGCAAGCCAGTTTAGCTTCGTATACCCTCATGTCAGTATGAATATGTACTAGCAAACTGATCTGTGGCAGTGATTCTCCGCACTCTTGCTCTGAATACATAACCTCATTTTTTATAATTGTATCGAAATACAATTTTATCCTAAGCTACAGGTGATGCTTGGCTGGGATTTTTTTTTTTCTGGGGAGGGTAGAGAGAGGGTGGAGTTGCAAACCTGACACGTGTACCACACAGTGAAGTGCATGTTTGAGAGCTAGTTGAGCCCTGACCTCTGTGCTTTCCATCTGCAATGCTAGCATTTGTAGGTTGCTGTATTTTGAAGTGCCTACACTGTTCTCAGCACGATCTGCTGAAAGACCACATTGTAGTGTACCCAGTCCTGCTAATGCCTAAATTATCCACAACACATTAATAAGAACCCGGTGCTGATTGTGTTCAGGCCCTCCTGAGGCAACCACTTACTGGGCTTAAGGGTTTACTTTTAAAACACGCATTACTGGCTGAGACAACAGGCTTGGACCTGTGTTTAATTGATGGTGACACATATCCTTAACGTCTCCAGCTCAGCACCTAAGGCCTGCATCACAAAAACAATGGGAAAAATCATATATTTTTAAATGGCTTAGGTCCTAGAACATTTTAAAAGATGTTGAGAGTGAGTATAGATTCTCCTTCTTATGCAAATTCTGCTTAATATGAGAGGATGATTAAACGGTGGCAGAAAACCACATTTTTACTTTCTTTGTTCTAGGCTGGTCTTACCTCTCCTTTTCATAGAATCATAGAATCATTTAGGTTGGAAAAGACCCTTAAGATCATCAAATCCAACCATTAACCTAACACTACCGAGTCCAGCATTAAACCATGTCCCTAAGTGCCATGTCCTCCATCCCCATCATGTTTGAGAAGCCTCGTATTTGCTCTACCTAGCAGTCATTTATCTACAGCCAAAATAGTTTGCTGTGCCCGGTGAGAACAGTCAGAGCATAGCAAGGTGCTGAGCACCCGCTACACCCGTCACTGTGGGAGCCCCCAAAGTCATCACCGCAGCTTTGGACACGCATGGCTTCTCAGGAATTCCCTGGTGTCTGACCACATAAGCGTTTGCTAATACCGCAATGGCAGAGATGCTGTGTGACTGACCAGCCAGCCTCTCTCGCCCTGCAAGTACATACCAAAGCCCCATATAATTAAACCCTAACCAGCACCCATTTTGGAGAGGTAAGAGGACTCCCATGGGAGATTTCACAGCGATGCTAAGGAGGTACAGTGCTCTAACAGGACAACTAGATATGAACTGGGTCCCAAGGCAGCCTAGCAAAACAGACCTCAGCAACCCCTCACAGTTCGCTTGGAATTAATATCTGTCTTGGTCACAAGGGTCCTGACCAAATGGCTCAAGAAACACAGCACGCTCTGTATCTCTCCTCACTGTACTAGCATATTATCTTCAATAATGCATTTTAATGTACTATGTGGGCAGGAATACTTTTAGACAAGGTTTTACAGATAACTTGTTTTATTCTAGACTATTCTGGTTCTGTTTTTTTTTTTTTAAATAATGAATTTTAATTTTCTCATTCAATGATTGTGATTTAACCACTTTATTTTTACCAAATAGTTGCTAATTTTTGCTCTAGAACACTTTGTACAGTTTATCACAGGAGGATGATACCTGTAACAGCCCAACCTAAGCCTCTTCAAGACAGCTGCAGCAAACAGCCTTCTGATCTCACCTGCACCTCCAACTGCTGACCTCTTCACCTTCTTCCATAGGTGGCCACCGTGGTGCAGAACTGGTACTGCCTGGGTCCCACCAAGTTGGCACTTTCCAGTCTGCAGGCCTGTTTGGGTACCCATCTGGAAAGAAAGTTTTCAGATATTTCTCTTAAAAACAAGTGCTTTGATGACACTACCTTACAAGCCCCTTGCAAGTAGTCTGACACTCATGAACACTCAGTAGATTTGTTTGCAAGAAAGGGAAGACTAATCTTCCGTCATTACAGGTTAGTTCACACTTTTGGGTGATAAAAGCTGAGAGAGCAGGAAAAAGGATCAAGAAAACCCTGATTCATTTTGCTCTCTACTTTCTGAGCACCATACACTTTCTCCTGTCAGGTGCCTAATACATATTTCTGTCCTGGGAACTGAAGTCTGTTGATCTCATCTTGTGTAGTACTGGTCTGGAAAGTGCTGATATGTTCAATTGGCCAGTATCAGAAAGAAGAAAGTTTTCTGGCCACTCAACAGGACATAGTTCAGATTCCTGAGTGTAACACTTGGCGTGAAAGAATTAATCTTTGCTTTGCCTTTGAGTATTTAGGCTTTGCTTTCTTCTTTTCTTTGTAGATCTGCGACTATGATTTCGAAGAAGGCTGTTAAAGGCATTGTTATTTGCAGCCAAGGTATTTTGCAATTATATTAGCATGTTCCTCCTCTTTGTCAACCTAAATCCTGCATGAAAGAGGCTTTTAAATTGAAGTTTCTTGTATTGCATTCAGAAGGAATCAAGATGGGCTTGCCCTCATCTTGAGTTCCACTTCAGACTCCGTCAGGTACTATCCCTGACAGCAGCCGCCAGGATGGGTTGCAGATGGAGAAAGAGACAGAGAGAGAGAAAGACAGGCATCTAGGCAGGCCCAAGCCCACTCTGAGGTTTAAAGACTAATGCTGAAAGCTTACGATGCACACAGTTTTAGAAAGGGAATAGCTGGACAAGTACCAGTGTAATGTAATGTGTTTCCACTGACTTAATTAAAAGATTGTTTAAAATGTGATAGATTAACTCCGTTTTTCACATAGGTTTTCATGGTGGTCCAGGACTGAACAAACTGTGGAAGGCATATTATGAATGGTATACCTGACTGGAAAGGTGTTGAAACAGGACGCTTAATGGACTTTCTCTTACCTTGATGTTTAGTTGTAACTAACCCCAGAACATGCATGAAGTCATCTGTGACTTTGACAGTCAGAGGACACATCATTTAAGATGAAGTAAGAACTCCCGCAAGCCCTATGAAAAGATAATTGATAGCACCTTCAGTTTTTCTTATCTAGCTTGAATGTGAACAAGCTTCTTCCCCCTTCCCCTCTTTAGACTAACTAGAAAAGTATCTTTTTCTTGACCATTCCTTAAACGTTTAAGGTATCTCACAAAGAACACTAATATTATCACAGTGTTTGTTATTCTGATGCTTTTGATGTGCATGCGCTGCTTGTGAAAATGATGGGAAAATACTGAGAGTAATCGGAAAACAGCATTTATACACCTGGCAGCCAAGGGGAAGGGACATTGGGAGTGCCTGTGGACATCTGGGGGGATACTGAGGAAGACAAAGCCCTCTTTCTGCTACAGTGAAGGGAAAAGATTAGGTGGGTGTGGGCGGGAGAAGGTATGATTGTTTTCTCTGTGTGACAGGAGGGGTTAGGGAAATTGTTTATTTCTTTGTTGCAGTACAGGAAATGTCTTTGTTTATGCATGTATCTGTGGCACTGGAAGAGGCAAAGTCTTTCTCTCTGGCAGCAGGGATGGATTTTTTTTTTTTGCTTAGGCATAGGAAACGGGGAGATTTATTTTTCTGTCTTTTTCTCTGGAAGGGGATGAAGGGCAATCTGTCTACGTATCTACCAGCTGTTTCAAAAAGGAAAATATGAGAGGTCTGTACAGACTTCAAAAAGGGTTGAGCGTAGGTAGGAGAGTTCATTTCAACGCTGTCCCAAGCTGAGCAAATGTTCAGATATTTATTTTTGGCTCTAATGACGTTCAAACTGACAAACCAGGAGTTCAAAGCATTGTACTCCACAAAGCACGTTGTACAGTTTGGAAAACAAGGCAAATAACGCTCCCCGGACTCTCACTTCCCTTATGCTAGCTTGAGACACGACTCCAGGGCAATCTCAAAAGCTCTTTTTCCTCACTGCTATTTTTTAAGTTTTCATTCCATTACACGTTTCGGGTTATTTATCCTTCCTCCCACGGTGCCATCTTTGTCCTTCCAGTTTGACACAAGTAACCCCCCGCTGCCTGAGGAGTTGGTGATCCCCACTGCTATTTTTTAAGTTTTCATTCCATTACACGTTTCGGGTTATTTATCCTTCCTCCCACGGTGCCATCTTTGTCCTTCCAGTTTGACACAAGTAACACCCCGCTGCCTGAGGAGTTGGTGACCCCCCGACTTCTCCCCCCCCCGCGCCCTCCCCGACTCCCACACACTCCCTATTTCCCCGCCGGCATCGCCCCCCTCCCCCCCGCGCCCCCCCGCGCCGCCCGCGCG
>NW_008794621.1:2790807-2792712 GCF_000699145.1 Aptenodytes forsteri | reverse complement strand
CGGGGGGGGAGGGAGGAAGGGGCATCCGGCCCCGGGGGCTTGCCGTGCCGTCGCCGCTCTCCTTTCGCCGAGTGTCTCCCGCGGCGGGACCGAGCCGCGAGTCACGGCCGGGGCGGGGGGGGAGGGAGGAAGGCCGGCCCCGGGGGTGCTTGGTGCTTAAGCAAAGTGCATTTAATTTCCGCAGACTCCGATCAAATGTGCGCGTTTGTTGTGAGGCTGGGACCCTGTGACTGCACTGAGAAGCAGCTTTCTCCCCCCCCAGCCCCCCTTCAGTCTGGTTTTGTGTCTCATTTTCAGTGACAAATTCGATCTTCCACACTCGCACAGAGGAGCTGTTCTGGTAAATGCATTTTTTGAGATGACATTATTTTGGCAATGAGGTTAGTCACTGTGATTAAAGGGTCACATGAACTGTGGTGAAAAATGAAGGCTGTTCTCCCCTTATATGTCTGATTAGCTCAGGCCGATAGCTGTCTTCCCTAGAAATAGCTATCTCTGTACTCGGGGACAATGATTGGATGACTCCGACTTTATTGCTGCAGTAGTTTACCTAAAGAAATAAGCCCTGATGGCATGAAAAGGATGTTATTTTCCGGTTCTGTGATATCTCGCATTATCTCCCACTCCTAGTTAATCTACTAGGAATGAAACTTCCCAAGTATGCCACTATATATGGATGAGAGAGGGTATCTCTGTCCTGAAGGCATGAGAGAGTAGAGAGAGGGGTCTATGTGCTGTCATGTTAACACTAAATATCTGAAATTTTTATTGCATACATTTCCTTTTAAATTACGAAAGATTTCATACTGACCCTGAAAGGCATTGATGGCATACTTTTCTTAGAATTAATGAGTTCTTCATGGATGCTCACACACTATCTTCGTAAACATATGGCAGAGCTTTAAATGGTAATGTGATTATGGGCTAGTGGAAGGTGAAACTATGCATTTAAATATTAGTGTTTCAGTGACTTTCTATGTAGCTTCAGGGGTAAAAGCATCTTATTCAAATCCATTTATAGAAAGAATTGGCTTAAATTAAAAAAAATCAGTATATATAGGATGTTCTCAAGAGGAATGATGAATATTCTGCAAATTCAAGGTGGAGCTACACACTTGAGATCAACATCATTGTATATTTATGTAGCTAGGGTATATATCTGAATTGTTCATTAGTATCAAAGGCCAATTTTTTCACATTCATATAGCGGATAAGTGCTGGTTGATTTTAAAGTTGGGGCAGCAGCTTAATTTTTTTATAAAAACAGAAAAAAAAGAATGTAGTACAAACAGCGTGGACACCCATCATGAAACTGCACATATAGATGGGCACACAAATAACAGGGGCCCACGTGTAACAGAGCCCAGGCTTAATTTAGGATTTGTGAAAGCACAGTGGTCCAGCTATATATCTGGGACTACTTACTAATTTTGGAAGTACAGAACTTCGGTATTTTTATACGTAGATTTGTGTATGTGTATATTATATATAGTATCTGTGCATATATACATACATATATAAAGATGAAGTCTTTATGAAAGCATGTAAGGGGTGTTCAAGCATTACATTTCTGTGTTTCGAGTATTTATATATATATCGTTGTGTATGTATGCATATGTTTATATATAGCATATATGCATGTATATATATACACACACATAGAGATGAAATACTTATGGAAGCACACAGGGATGATCAAGGGTTATATTGCTGTGTTTCATGTCCCTCTAGATTCTGACTGTTGGAAATTCTGCCTTTCCTTTGTGATACAGAGCCTACTCTACGGTATTTATTTAGCCTTGGGTACTATTACAGAAATACCTCGGACTGCCTTTCTGAATTCTGTAGGTGGTTATTTTGTGGTTGGCTAACATAACTTTTTGCGGTAAGGATCAGATGTGACAT
>NW_008794621.1:2739696-2790448 GCF_000699145.1 Aptenodytes forsteri | reverse complement strand
GGCACCCCGGGGCGGGAGAGGGCAGGGGCTTCGCCGCCGCGGGGTGCTTGGTGCTTAAGCAAAGTGCATTTAATTTCCGCAGACTCCGATCAAATGTGCGCGTTTGTTGTGAGGCTGGGACCCTGTGACTGCACTGAGAAGCAGCTTTCTCCCCCCCCAGCCCCCCTTCAGTCTGGTTTTGTGTCTCATTTTCAGTGACAAATTCGATCTTCCACACTCGCACAGAGGAGCTGTTCTGGTAAATGCATTTTTTGAGATGACATTATTTTGGCAATGAGGTTAGTCACTGTGATTAAAGGGTCACATGAACTGTGGTGAAAAATGAAGGCTGTTCTCCCCTTATATGTCTGATTAGCTCAGGCCGATAGCTGTCTTCCCTAGAAATAGCTATCTCTGTACTCGGGGACAATGATTGGATGACTCCGACTTTATTGCTGCAGTAGTTTACCTAAAGAAATAAGCCCTGATGGCATGAAAAGGATGTTATTTTCCGGTTCTGTGATATCTCGCATTATCTCCCACTCCTAGTTAATCTACTAGGAATGAAACTTCCCAAGTATGCCACTATATATGGATGAGAGAGGGTATCTCTGTCCTGAAGGCATGAGAGAGTAGAGAGAGGGGTCTATGTGCTGTCATGTTAACACTAAATATCTGAAATTTTTATTGCATACATTTCCTTTTAAATTACGAAAGATTTCATACTGACCCTGAAAGGCATTGATGGCATACTTTTCTTAGAATTAATGAGTTCTTCATGGATGCTCACACACTATCTTCGTAAACATATGGCAGAGCTTTAAATGGTAATGTGATTATGGGCTAGTGGAAGGTGAAACTATGCATTTAAATATTAGTGTTTCAGTGACTTTCTATGTAGCTTCAGGGGTAAAAGCATCTTATTCAAATCCATTTATAGAAAGAATTGGCTTAAATTAAAAAAAATCAGTATATATAGGATGTTCTCAAGAGGAATGATGAATATTCTGCAAATTCAAGGTGGAGCTACACACTTGAGATCAACATCATTGTATATTTATGTAGCTAGGGTATATATCTGAATTGTTCATTAGTATCAAAGGCCAATTTTTTCACATTCATATAGCGGTTAAGTGCTGGTTGATTTTAAAGTTGGGGCAGCAGCTTAATTTTTTTATAAAAACAGAAAAAAAAGAATGTAGTACAAACAGCGTGGACACCCATCATGAAACTGCACATATAGATGGGCACACAAATAACAGGGGCCCACGTGTAACAGAGCCCAGGCTTAATTTAGGATTTGTGAAAGCACAGTGGTCCAGCTATATATCTGGGACTACTTACTAATTTTGGAAGTACAGAACTTCGGTATTTTTATACGTAGATTTGTGTATGTGTATATTATATATAGTATCTGTGCATATATACATACATATATAAAGATGAAGTCTTTATGAAAGCATGTAAGGGGTGTTCAAGCATTACATTTCTGTGTTTCGAGTATTTATATATATATCGTTGTGTATGTATGCATATGTTTATATATAGCATATATGCATGTATATATATACACACACATAGAGATGAAATACTTATGGAAGCACACAGGGATGATCAAGGGTTATATTGCTGTGTTTCATGTCCCTCTAGATTCTGACTGTTGGAAATTCTGCCTTTCCTTTGTGATACAGAGCCTACTCTACGGTATTTATTTAGCCTTGGGTACTATTACAGAAATACCTCGGACTGCCTTTCTGAATTCTGTAGGTGGTTATTTTGTGGTTGGCTAACATAACTTTTTGCGGTAAGGATCAGATGTGACATCAGAATGCTGGATTTTAACCTAAAAAAAAAAAAAGGGGTATATCTGAAATATGATCTTTCTATAAACTTCAGGCCTACTGACCTCAGCTGACACTGACTGATTGAAACCATTGGTTTTGCATCCCACTACTTTGTCCAATCAGACCTATTTAAAATGGAACATTTCAGTTTTCTTAAACCATTTTCCTTCTTTGTGTTCATTTGCTTATTCTGTTTTCATCCCTGTTGTATCTATGTGACTTCTGTAATAGCTAAAAATTGAGAGTATTTCTCTTTGTGTTTCAAGCTTTCAGAAGGTATAGTTTGCTTAAGTGGTTGAACTTGCCGGTGGCTGGATGTAAGCATGTGCATTGTATATACACTAGTGGTGAAGAGAGACTGACATTGAAGATAGTTTTTCGTTTAAGCTAAAAAGTTTTTCTTTTAATTCAGACAGAGAAGAAATCCACTACCTGTCATATTTCTTGCAGCAGTGAGTTGTGTGATCTAGCCTCTAGTGAAACTGCTGTCTCCTACTTTCAAGTGAAGTTTCATTGTTTGGTAGAATATAATAGCATGGGAGAGCATGGGTAGAAGGGGGGAAGATGCTGTTTTACACAGGCTTCATATAACAGGGCAGAGGTTTTGGCTGCAGTCTGTGCAATCACAGCAACCTTTGTTGCTAAGCAGATTGTTGGGTATTTTACCAGGGAGAGGTTTTGTTTTTTTTTTTTTTAAATTTGTGGCTTCATCCTAGGTTTATTCGTGTCTGCTTCCATTCCTGCCTATCTTTTTGGCTCATGGTGGAAAACATGAACTTACTTCCAATCCCTTGTCCTATTCATTTTCCTCTCCAAAGTCATTGCTTTCTCTTTTGAAGTTTTTGGTTATTTTACCGGGGGTAGTTTTTTTTTTTTTTTTTTTTAAATTTGTGGCTTCATCCTAGGTTTATTCGTGTCTGCTTCCATTCCTGCCTATCTTTTTGGCTCATGGTGGAAAACATGAACTTACTTCCAATCCCTTGTCCTATTCATTTTCCTCTCCAAAGTCGTTGCTTTCTCTTTTGAAGCCTTAAGTTCTTGCCTTGATGATTGGAACCTTTTCCTATTCACTCTCTCCTGTTTGATTATGGTGTTCTTGCATCCACTTGACGTGCTGCAGTAGAGATTATCTTGCTTGCCTGCTGCTCTGCTCGTGTAAATCCCCACCCATCTGTGAGTCCCTCTCCCAGACTCTTGTCTCTGTCTTCTGCCTGCTTCCATCTCTGTTCTTTCTTATTTGGCACGTATCCCTGCATTCTGCACTCTTCCTGTTTCTCTTGCAGTAAAGCAGTCTTAATCTTTTTCTCCTCCTGTCTAGTACTGTAACAACAACCCATTTACAGTGCATGATTCAGTGCCCTCCCTCTTCAAGCCCTTTCTAAGATTTCCCTACAGCAAGCCTGTTTTCTTTTGCCACCAGGGATGAATGTCTATCCGTATACTTTTGCATCAGTCATTTGGTCTTAATCTTAAAAATTTTAAATTTAAAAATTTAAAAAAAATAATTTGCAATATAATGGAACAGAGATTCCTGGACTCTGTTAACATGAAGATCTGGTGGGTCACATGCTGCAAATTTTTGTTATGGGCAGCTGCTTTAAAGCAGGTAAAACCAAAGAAAATACCTTCCTATTGTCGTGTTTTCATGTAATAAATTGCCACAGCAATGCTGTCACGTTTGAGTGGAAATAACTATACAGTCATGACCTGTACTTTGCTATGTCTAGATTTCTTTGGATGTTTCTTCTTCTTCTACTTAAAACTTGTGTCTAGAGGGAATATGAAGCCGTCTTAACTTTTAATGGGGGGGGACTCTTAAATTTGTGCTCTAACGGTTGGTGACTGTGCTATGGGGACTGCAGTACATCTGGGCACATCTCTTGTATGTGTACACTTCAGCTTACCTGAAGGGTTCAATTTAGTGTGCATTGACTGTCCTTTTTGGTTTCAACGTGTGTAATACATGCAGGGTGTCCCAGAAGTATTCAGACTCTGCACCTGCATAGTCCTGACAGGAGGAAAAAAGATTATGAAACAGTATCACTCTTGAGGCATAGTTCTGTCTGTGAAAATATTTGCTATATAAAGTCAAAGTTAACTTTTCAAAAAATAAGCTTATATGGACCAGTTAAGACAGCAGCAAAAAATCCAAATGGCGTGGTTTTTTCTACAGCTCTTGTTGAGCCACAAGCTCTTTAGGCCAAGGGCTTAGTCTTTTTTTCTGTGTATAAAACCCATACTCATAATAAAACCATTATGATAATCCTGCATTATTGTTATCGTACTAATTAGCAGCTATTTTTAGTTCTGAACAGAACAGAGGAATGTTGAATTCATTTATCAAGGAAAAAAAGGCCTTTTGTACATTTGCTCAAGCTATAGTCAACAAAATAGGCAGTGAAGCATGCTACACCTGATACCGTATGCCTCTAGCATGTTAGACACAGTAGGGCTGAAACTGGCATGCCCAGAAATGCTGCAAAGAATGGGTTATATAGTGTAACATTTATTCTTTAATTAAGTTACTACTTTGGAACACTATTTCTCCCTTGTCCTCATCTATGCAAAGTAATAGCAGATAAAGACATCTTATTCTTATGCAGTATTTCAGCAGGCCATCATGATTGCTTTATTATTAAGATTCATTTTATAAACCTTTTTCGATTTGGGTTGACAGCAAAATGTTTTTTTCTGGGGTTTTGCTCAAAATAAAATGATAATATATAGCTGAAGCATGTGTCGGTCTTGGATAGTTTTATAGGGTGCTGATATCACACCAAGTGACTTTTACAAGGATGGAATATGATACAACTATATAATGTCTTGATGCTTTTAGAAGGTAAAGTTGAGAAGAGGTGTATGCTCCTGTGGTGTTCAATCCTATAGTCACAGTCTCGTAGAAGGTCTTGAAACAGACCATTGCATTGGCTGAGTGTTACCACAAAGGAATTGTCAATCAGTTTGCCTTCTTGTTAGCAGGGTGAACTCAGTTTTATGCTACTTCTGTGTTGTTACAGGTCTGTAGTCTAAGTATAGTAAGTTACTGTTCTACTTCTGTCCCTAAACCCATTTGTGAAAACAAAACAAAAAAACAAACCCCAAACACTCCCACCCCCCAGAAAAAAGTGCTGTTTTTTTTTGTTTTGCCTGGTGTCTCTACTTCAAAGGTTAGGTGAATGTTTTTGACGTAGCCATCAGCTTCCATAAACTGAGCAAACCAAAGTTAAAGCAAAATCATTGCGGCTATTTTGAAGTTACAAAAAACTACTGAGAGAGGAAAAAAACAGATTGTAACACTTGCTGTTCTGTAATTGATCTTGCCAGAAGATTCAGGAAGATCAGTTCTTTGAGTTCAAGCTTACCTGTTATTTCAATATGTTTTATGGAGAAATGTGTACATCAGTAAGGTTTTGAAGATGTGTGCTATAAAAATATGTAAATCTTAGAAGGTGTAGATGGGTCTGAGCCCAGGCAGTAAAATATATAGTAAGTAAGCTGCATAAGTGCATGCAGGTTGACAGCTACGTAGATTGTTGATTCTGGAGTTTACAGGCCCGTCTACAGAAGTAAAAGGAAGATCCGTTTTAAACCTCTCAGGCTTATGGTTTCGGATGAAAGGCTGATGGAGCTTCTGTGTACCGTGAACAGTTCAGTACTAGACTAAGAAGGCTGTAGTCTTTTGTAGCTTCCGAAGCCCATTAGTTGTGGTTCAGGGAACTTACAGCGTCATTGGTGAAGCCTGTGGAGCTTGTAAGCAGTGCAAGCCTGAACTTGACAGCAATCTCAGACACCCGGTAGCCAGAAGTAGATAGGGAGAGCAAAGGGCTGGTGAGAATCCAACCCTCATCCAGGTTGGAAACAGAAGAAGAGGTGGTGATTCTTGTGCAGTCACTACCCTGAGATGGGTAAAATCTGTTTTCCATATTGACTTTGTGGTTGTGATGTGTCCGATAGCTCTGAAACTCCTGTTGGGGTTTTTGAAAGAAAAGTGAGTTCTCTTCTCCCCCATAGCTTTTGGAATAGAGCCTGTGCTAATCTGGTGTCTTTTCTTCCACAAAGAAAACGAGTGCTGCTGTCTGCATCTGCATTTGCATTCCCAAGCAGCAGCTGACTGAAACTGGCAAAACCGGTCACTTTGGATTTGGGGTGAAGCTGGGATACTGCTGGTGATTCATTCTGCTGCTTGGAAAAAAAAGCCAACCTGTGAGCAGCAAGAGAAACCATGAGGCTGCCTGAAGGTGCAGGAAGCAGAGCTACATGGTTTACACTTTATAATGTGTTTGCAAACATGCTTTTAGGAAAAAGAACTCTTTAGTCCCTTTTGAGAGTGGATAAATGTTTGGTTTTTTTCCAAGCCCTGATACAAAGCAAATAACTGAAGTTTGAAGAATTCCCCAGTACATTTATTGAAACAAGCCGTGCTTAGGAAGGGCAGAAAATAGTTAACTCTGAAAACAGGTGACTCAAGTGAAAAAAAATTAATTCAAGATGTGAACTGTGGCAGTGAGTACTTGGGTTAAGAAATTCATAAAGATGGTTTTCTCCCGTATGCTCTTTCTTCCTCATTGTCTGTACGTTAGTATTGTCTGCTCCCGGTTTGTCCAGATGTGTACTGCTTTGTTGTTCAACTAACGCTGCAGAAGAAACGTTTGTACCTGGAATTTCCTAGCTTGAGTACTTACAGTCGGTACAGTTGCTCTGCTGCTTCATTGTGCGTTTCTCACTTAACGCAGTTTTGCAATACTGCATGTGCTGAACCTCCAACACATCTTACTAACTAGATCCAGTTCTTCTGAGATGCGTCATGTAGCAGCTCTTGGGGCTGAATTCTCCTTTTTTTCAGTAACTGCTGTTTGTACAGAGGATCAGGGCAACCTTCAGGAAACTGCTACTGCAGTGTGCTTCAGACTTGACCTGAAGGAATTCCCTGTAGGCATGATAGGCTTGTTAAGTCCCCTTGATGATTTAATTCCTGGTGCTTTTGAGACATCAAACTAGGAAGGGAATTAATGTCGATACCCTGTATATCTTCACTATGCTTAGATGTTACAAATGCCTTTGCTCTGAATTGCAATTGTGTGGTAATGCTTTCTAGGAGATTGATCAAATTTGATAGTGTGAGCCCAAATTGCTCTGCAAATAAACGTACACAGTCAAACTGCAACAATGAAATAAAGTGGACCAGTTATTCAACGTGAGTCAAAATGGAATCAGAAGAGCAGTGAACTCAGCAGAACCAGTCCCTGAGAGCTCTTGTTCTTACGTTGTGTGAGTTTCAGAGCTGCAAATTTCAAAGTATTATCCAAAGGTGAAGCTGGTGTCCAGCTGGCTACTCCTTGGGAACAAGTTACTGAATTTACAAAAACATGCTTCTGCCATATCAGACCTTAACAGAAGCTCAAAGTATGCTAGAGTCTGCATTGCATGTCCTGGTTTTCTCATTAGGAAGTACTTCTGCGGTTGCAGCACAGATTTCATTGCCTCATATCACAGCACACAACTGTCATTTTCTGATTTCATTTCAGCAACCTTAAGTGAACAGGGAATGTGTTATCCTTAGCTGCCTAGAAAAAATAAGGTTCAGATTAAAAGTGCTCTCAACCCTGGCTTGATCATCTGTCTGACAGCACTGGTGAACTTTTTGTTAGTAATTTGGCATAAATATTAAGACTGGTGAATCAGCTGGAGAGACAGCAGGGGAATTCTTCCCACGTTTGTATAAGACCAGGCAGAAGACAAACTAATTATCCTCTACTATAGAGCAAACGAAGAATTCTAAGAACAGTTATTTTAGTGGCAAGTATATGCTTGTAAATTTCTCATTTCTCCTTAAAAATAACAGGTTTTGAGCAATAGTTGTTCTCACACCCCAGTAATTCCAGTGTTTCTTTGCTTGAAAATGCTGAATGCTGCTGTTTATTCCCTTGTGAAAACTGTCAAGAACAAATGTAATTTCTAAAATCAACTAATCCTTTTTTCCATTCCTTTAAAAAAAAGTTACTTGCATGTTCTTTAAGGCAAAGATTTTCTTTCCGCTCAAGTCTGTATCAGGCCCCAAATCTCATCTTGGTTAAAAGTTATTATAAGACTAGTTTGGGAAAGTGCTAAAGGATATGCTTACGCTTCATTGATCTGAATGCTGTGCTGAATAGTGACTGTCTCCATTGCAAGCAGTGAATGGCATCTCTTGAACTTCAGAAATGTGCAGGTTCTTTTCCTCTTTGTACATGTCACAACACATTCCTTATTGCTTAAAATTGTATCTGGAGCTTTTGATAATACAGCAAATTTAGGAACAAGTTAAAAATCTTGATTTCTGAGAACAGGTGACTAGGAGAGCCTTAGACATGTAAGTTCTAGCAGTCATTATATATTGATCTCCAGCATCAATAAAACTGCTACTATGTTCTGTAAAGTCTAATTTAATGTCCCTCAAGCATACTTCTTGATGTTACAGGACTGTTGCCTTGAAGATTCCGTGGAGGAATTGTTAGCTTATCATGGTAGCACATCTGTGACTGCCTTGTTGCAAACATTTTAGAGAGTCACGAAAGTGGCATTTGAGAAACAAGGATCTGGAAAATCTAATAGCATCTAGCAGTATCACAGTATATGTGCTGTATTTTTTAGATTATCTGTAGACAGATGACTTCTAAGAAAGTACTTAGTTTTGAGGTGATTTAGGCAGGATGGCGGGTTGCAGAATGAATGGTGAAGCATGGAGTTCATGCCTTTCTTGTTAACTGGGTATGTATTTATTTTCAATTTTAGGTTGGAGGCAGTAAGCACACAATGAATGAGCACCTCCATGTTGGTAGCCATGGACAAATCCAGGTTCAGCAGCTGTTCGAAGATAATAGTAACAAGAGGACGGTTCTGACGACACAGCCAAACGGACTTACAGCGCTAGGCAAATCTGGATTGCCAGTGGTTCAGGACAGACAGTCAGAGAGTGCTCACAGACGACAAGGGAGCTCCAGCTCTTTAAAATCTACAGATGGAACAGGGAAAGTGAAAACCTCCGTGATGACACCAGAGCAGGCAATGAAGCAATACATGCAAAAATTAACAGCTTTTGAGCATCATGAGATTTTTAGCTACCCTGAAATATACTTTTTGGGTCCAAATGCAAAGAAGCGGCAAGGTGTGATTGGTGGTTCAAACAATTGTGGGTATGATGATGACCAAGGGTCTTATATACAAGTACCCCATGATCATATTGCATACAGGTATGAAGTCCTGAAAGTTATAGGGAAAGGAAGCTTTGGGCAGGTGGTGAAGGCCTACGATCATAAGATGCATCAGCATGTGGCACTAAAAATGGTGAGAAATGAAAAACGTTTCCACCGCCAAGCTGCGGAAGAAATTAAGATCCTGGAGCATCTCCGGAAACAAGATAAGGATAACAACATGAATGTTATTCACATGTTGGAAAACTTCACATTCCGCAGCCATATCTGCATGACATTTGAATTGCTGAGCATGAACCTGTATGAATTAATAAAGAAAAACAAGTTTCAGGGCTTTAGCCTGCCTTTGGTCCGCAAGTTTGCCCACTCAATTTTACAGTGCTTGGATGCTTTGCACAAAAACAGAATCATTCACTGTGACCTTAAACCTGAGAACATTCTGTTGAAGCAACAGGGTAGAAGTGGTATTAAAGTGATTGATTTTGGCTCAAGTTGTTATGAACATCAGCGTGTCTACACTTACATTCAGTCACGTTTTTACCGTGCACCTGAAGTCATCCTTGGTGCTCGTTATGGGATGCCCATAGATATGTGGAGCTTGGGCTGTATTCTAGCAGAGCTTCTCACCGGTTATCCACTTTTACCTGGAGAAGATGAAGGAGACCAGCTGGCTTGTATGATTGAGCTATTGGGCATGCCTTCTCCAAAACTCTTAGATTCATCCAAGCGAGCCAAAAACTTCGTGAGCTCTAAGGGTTATCCCCGCTATTGCAGCATCACAACCTTGTCTGATGGCTCTGTAATACTTAATGGTGGACGCTCTCGGAGGGGAAAGTTACGTGGCCCACCAGAGAGCAGAGAATGGGGTAATGCATTAAAGGGATGTGATGATCCCCTGTTCCTTGACTTCTTAAAACAGTGTTTAGAATGGGATCCTGCTATCCGTATGACACCCAGCCAGGCTTTGCGGCATCCCTGGCTAAGGAGACGGTTGCCAAAGCCTCCGACTGGGGAAAAGGCCTCGGCGAAGAGAATTGCAGAGAGCACTGGTGCTATAACGTCGATTTCCAAGTTACCTCCAACTTCAAGCTCAACTTCAAAACTGAGGACTAATTTGGCACAGATGACAGATGCCAATGGGAATATTCAGCAAAGAACAGTGTTGCCAAAACTCGTTAGCTGAGTTTGAAAAACCCAATGCTGTTAATATGAGAGATACAATGTGGCTGAGCCTTATTTGTATGAAAAAGTAGCTCAGATATACATTTTTATTTGCTCAATAACTTTATTCATTTGTATCTTTCAGCACTCATTTTAAATGTAAGAAATGTTGATTTTGTTTTTATAAAAACACGGGGACAATGCTTTAAGTTTTTATACTTATTTTTTAAAATGTTTGTCTTCTACAGTACAATTAGCCTTACTGTAACTAGTGTGACACAGTAATAAACATCAGTGGCAGGCCACTGGTTACAACATGACTGTCATGCATTGCAGCGTGGTGTCAAAGGTATTAACCTTCCTCTTCCATGGTTCATATTAGGTTTCACCTGGGGTAAATTTGTAAGACTCTACCTTTTGGGTTTTATGGGTATGGGTCTTGATTCTGCAAACACTCACACCTATGCCTGACTGGACTCCAGGGAGGATACTCGAAGAAATACAGTTAAGCACCTGTAAACTTGTAATTTGTCATTTTCTGTATGGTAGCCCTGAGAAAGTAGTGGTATCACTAATGATACAGTCACCTTCTATGGAATGCTTTCTTTATTAAAAAGTAATGGGTTTTGATTAAAATGAGCATTTAAATATAACATAAAAAATAAGAACTTCCAGGGCTAAAATGACTCTCTTACCTTGCATGCCGTGTGGTAGAGTGAGAGGAACGGGCAGTCTCAGAAAGAAGGAAGATGGAACTATGTCTGTTCCTGTAAATCTGGAAGTGACTGATGAGTTGGTAAAGCAAAATGTTCTGGACTTCATTTCAGGTATATAACATTGAGCATTCCCACTGGGCTCTTGTAATTTGTCATTTTCTGTATGGTAGCCCTGAGAAAGTAGTGGTATCACTAATGATACAGTCACCTTCTATGGAATGCTTTCTTTATTAAAAAGTAATGGGTTTAAATGAAAATGAGCATTTAAGTATAACGTAAAAAATAAGAACTTCCAAAATGACTCTCTTACCTTGCATGCCGTGTGGTAGAGTGAGAGGAACGGGCAGTCTCAGAAAAGGAAGATGGGGAACTATGTCTGTTCCTGTAAATCTGGAAGTGACTGATGAGTTGGTAAAGCAAAATGTTCTGGACTTCCCCCGGGCCTCCCCCCCCCCCCCCCCCCCCGTTTTCTTTTCTCTCCTAATGTGCAGTTTGGTCTCCCTAAATCACATAGGCAGAAGTGCTTGTTCTGTCACTTCTATACTGTTAACTTCCAGACTGTTATGCTACATGGATTTCACAGATTGCTTTTATTTCGTCTGACAATGTTTGTCTGAGCGACTGTGGCCTCTCTGGTACATTTACACTTCAGATCAAATCTGCGTGTAGGGGCAAACACTATGTTACTACATTGCTTTCTGTAGAAAAGTACTTCACCTTAGACAGCATAACTGTAGGTGGAAGGATCCTCAGTGGAAAGCTCTTCAGTTAGAAGGCACCATCCTAGATACTTTCTAATAAGGGAGAATTATCAAAGGAAAGTTAAATGGTTGGAATTTGGTTTAATCTTTGGCATTTGTAGCTGAAAATTAACTTTGAAGGAACAGTTAGAGATATGTGTAGGTTTGTTCACGTGTGTGTGTGCGCTAATGCTTGGTTTTTCTTTTTTACTTTTAACTGCATTCATGGAAGAAAGATGGTCTTTACTGAGGAATAATATCTAGACCTATGAGAGAAATATTCACGCGTTGTAGCATGTTTTCAACCGGAACAGTTTGAAATTTAAGATCAGTATTTCATCACGTACAATGGCTGTGGTCTACATTGGATGTATAAAACATAGGAAAAGGGAATTTTAAACAAAGTAGAATATAATCTAGAAGGGTTTATGGATGTTAGAACAAGACATACTAGAATGGATTGCATTAAACCTCAATAACTTTACTATAAGCAACATTTATATGCACAGATTTTACTGAATTACCTGTACAAATTATGAAAAATACTTAAAGCATGGTCCCCTGAGAGGCCAAGAAAGTTTCCGGTTAAGTTCTCCTTCATATTCATTACCTTACCACTTAGAGCTTAATTTTTTTGTTTGTTTGTTTGGTTTATTTTTAATTTAATGTAAGACTGGGGAGGGATATAAATGCAAAATGACAGAATTCTCAGGAAACATACTGCTTAACTTCTTGCCAAAAAGTCAACACCTAAAGAAGCTCCAAAAATAATTTCTGAGTAGAGGATGGTATTTGTTGATTGATGCTCTAATTTTTACAGTTATCAATCAACCATTTTTCTTTTTTTTTAAAAAAGATCGTTTCCTGCCTCTAGTCATATTAAATTATTTAGTGTTAAATGTTCACAACTTTATACAATGTGTGTAAGTGCAATATGTAAACATGTATGAAATCATGTTAAAAAATAGAGTAATACAGCTAAGAAAAGTGGCTTTTGGAATATGAATATCCAGTAAGTTATGGTCAGTAAATTCTAAGTCTGGAAAAGAAATAGATTAATTTTCATATAAAATTAACTGATTCTCATGACTGTGGGAATACAATACTGTGTATTTTTCTGCAGTAACTGGGAATCTTTACTTCCTCCACCACCTACTTGGCTTTACCACTCCTTTCTACCTTAACTCTTCCTGCAAAAGTTAAGAAATAGGGATGCTTATGTTAGGGGCGGAAAAAGAATCACCTCCCTTAATATATTTTAAAGGGAACCTTGATACATGTTCCTGCCTTTCATGGCAATTTAAGGTGAAAACATTCATAATGTTCATGGGTCATTAATGGGCTAAAACCACTAAATTTTCTTTTTCATGTAACCAGTTCTTAATGCCAATAATGCATTTATGATCCACCTTCATAAATGCTACCGGAAACTTTAAGGCCAAAATATGGTGTGCAGAGCTATTTTTTTAACCCAGATTCAGTGCAACTTCCTCTATACTAAAGGAGCAGCTACATCAAGGTTTTTAAGTGATGTAGCTGCTTTTTATTGTAGCTTATTTATACCTGTAAAAAAGGAGGGGGGGGAAGGACATTGCCTCTTGCTTTGATGTGATTTTATTCTAAGGGCTCTGATAATTAGGCAGATAGAAGTTGGCTTGGAAACAGTGCTTAGTCTCACATGTTACCATCGTCTGGGGATGTCTGAGCTATTTTCAGATTTAGTAATAGCACAGCGTTGTCTTGTCTTTGGTTGCAGTCTCACTTGGCTCAGTTTCTTGCACCACTGGAGTGTTCATTACCACTTAAGTGTATTGGAACAACAGAGTGATGCAAGATGTGTAGATTAACAATAGAGGATGGATTGTGCCCTTGGTGTTAACAATGTGCCTTTTGTTACAAATGCCGTGTTGTAGGGCATGCATCTTGGCCCCTTTAACCCTTTGAATACTGGATAGTAGGGATGAAATCTATTTTTAAATGCTATACCTGTCTTAAAACATCCTGTAGATGATCGAGGCCTTAATAGAAACAATAAGGCAATCACACTGCTAGGGTGGAGAGGACACTGTTCTTGTAGTACGTCTTGTTAAGGGGTTAAAGATGGCCCTTCCTCATTGGTTCTACTTTAACATCAAATTGATTTTTTTTTTTAAATAAATTTTTGTTATGGTGACACTAGACAGAAATCAACTGTATTTGTAAAAATTTACCTCAAACTCTTTAGTTTTATAGTGTGATTTAATCCCAGGGCATTTGGTATGAACCAAAGTGCATTCCTTTTATATGTGCCTGGCTCTTATAAAGGTGGCCAGGGATTTTTACAATTTGGGTGCAAGGCACTTAAGCCACTTTTAACTTGGTGGGTGGTTTGGAGTTACAAATGACTTCATGGGAATGTTGAAAACACTTTAGACATAAGTAGCATCGGGCAATATTAGAATCTTTAGGAAAGGGTGTGCATTATTTAATGCTCTCCATTTTTTAGTATTTTTTTCCATCAATAATATTTGTGATAAGTACAAAAAGAACTCTTTTTCCGGTCAGCAAAGATTAGAATATTGCCCACTTTAATGCTATGGTAGCATTTAAATAAAATGACAGTTGTGAATTATTGTTTCTAGGGGCTTGTACATCTCTGCTACAAATTGTAATTACTCAATTCAACTGCTACAATTACGTCTAAGCAGTAGCTTGGGTTTTTATTGGGCAACGACTTAGACACGTGACTGTAATATGCTGCAACTGTGTGTACTGAAAACATGTGAAAAAGATTGAATGTGGACGGTGTATATATGTATGTATAATTTTCTGTGAGATGCTGCTGTTGCCACTTAACATTAAAGATGTTGTAGTGGGTTTTAATCCTAGTGGCCAGTTTTATGATACTGTTTGTATTGTACAGCTGATGACAGGAGTTAAGACTGTTCTAGTGAATATTTGTTACATTTTATTGTTGTGGCCAGAGATCATTTCAGAATAAAATTTTATGTCCTACTTTACTTCTCTCCACTGCAGTTTGGGTTTTTTTCTGGTTGTAAAGAGAGCCCTTGGAGTGCTGGCATTTCTTCAACATGGAAAGGCCTTCTCCTAGCGTGCTGAAGTCAATGACAGCAGTGCCTTTGTCCCCCAGCGTGCTTACTGGTATCTGTATATAGTAATTACCCATTGCTGGAGGATGACTTTGCTGCTGCTTTATGTGTTTTGACAGCCTTGAATATTGCCCAAAGGCTGCCTTTGCCCTGAGGTTTCTAAAGTTCTTCTCAGGACTTAGAAAGTAATCCATTTTGTATTTTTATTTGCCCCATGCTCGAGAGAAAACATCTTTGGCAGAAATTTTGCCTGCACGGGTGTTTTAATTTTCTTTTAGCTGCTTTTTAAAGATTTTTTAAAATAACAATATATCTGATTTTATAAGAAATACTTGATTGAGAAAGGTGCAGTGTATATTCTTTTTCTTAAAAACTGCTTTAAAAAAGCCCGGATTTCTGCACTGATTTTTGAGCCAGACTGACTTTTCAGAACTTGTCAGACCTCGTAAAGTCCCAGGATAATGAGAACATACTACACAAAGCTGGTAGGCTAGACTGAGCTAAATTCTGTTCACATACACATCCGGAGTAATTTCACTGTTCAGTGCAGAACTGTCTTGGGAGCAATTGGCCACATTCTCTTCTTGGTAATGTCAACGTACACCCAGAGCAGTTTCACTGAAAAGCTTTCTGAGTCAGGTGAGACCCAGGCTGAAATCGAGGGATTTTAACTGCACTTTAGTGTCTCCTTTTCAGCATAATTGGGAGATTCCAGAGCACAAAAAACATAAAGACTAAATATAGATAAACACAGTTTACAGCCCCAAAGAGCAGCAAGCCAAAAATTACATCTTTGTGAATTAAAGCCTATTTGTTAATGACTGTGTTCTTCTGAGGACAAAGGCCTTTTTTTTTTTTTTTTTTTTTTTTTTTTTTTTTTTTTTTTTTTTTTTTTTTTTTTTTTTTTTTTTTTTTTTTTTTCAGTTATTTTAGCTTCTTTTAGGGATTTCCTTCTAGTCTGCCTCTCACCCTCTCCTCCAGCCATCCATCCCTCTTGCCAACTCTTGCACAGTTCTGCCACATCTGTTTTTTCGTTTGAAGAAGGGTAGGGGCCATCTCACCTTATTTCAGTTGTCTGGAAGTTGGGGTTTGGCTCGTGCCATTTGCTGACAGTCCCAGTAGCTGGTGGGGAAAACTGTGTTGCCCTCTGCCAGCGCTGCTCCCTCCCTGGTCCCTGACAGAGAGCTCAGATCCCTGCCTAAAATGGGGCCCTCAGAATCCCACCCTGAATGATGGTCTGTAGCTGCTGTTAGCTCCACAGTACTTCCTTTTGTGAAGAAATAGTGGCTTCCTTTGGATGTCAGCTGTCCATCTCTTGGGGTTTTTTTACAGCAAACCAAGTAAAGAATGTGAGAAGTGTAATTATGATCAGGTACCATGTTCTTCACTTCTAGGTGCTGCTGCTTTTCTTAAAAATCCCATTTTGTCCCATTTTTTTAAGATCTCCTTATTGAAAGATCCAGCATGAATTTTACTCCTCATCAGAACATGAGAAATTAAAAAGCAGGTAAATATTAAGGGAAGTATCTGTACAGGGCTATCTACGGTCAGGAGGTGGTATTTAGAGGGAAAAAAGATACCTGTAAGATGAATAGGGCCAAATTTGAGGTAAACATGATCTTTCCTAGGTTCAGTGAAGGTTCAATAATTACGTCAAGATCGGGTTGAGATTGGGAAAGTCTTAAATGCATCTCAGTGTCTGAAAACCATTGATAACCTATTATTTCAGTGGAAAAATGTCTTTCTTTGAGAGCTTGTCATTTTAAACTCCATGCTAATAATTAAAGGATAACATTAAAGGGTCTTTTCTGTAGCTAGAACTTTAAAAATTGTTATACATTTCTTTAAAAAATGTGATTTATAATGCTATTATACTGCTAGCATAGGCCTGTGTTTTATATTTTAATGTCCCTGAGAGGAAGAACATTCCGTGTCTTTGTCTTGAGTACATGATACTAGACGTCTCCCAGCCATCAGATATGCTATAGCAGAGTAAAAGTGGCATCGACAGAACTGGTTTCTGTTCCTTCACAGAAATCCTCTGCCACTCTTGGAACTGGGGTTTCTCTGTGTCATTTTCCCTATTTGGTTTTGTCTGTTGTTTGTTTGCTTGTTTATTCATTTGTTTTTAAGAAGTGCTTTCAAGCCTCTGGCTGTGGTGAGTCTTGGGTCTGTGCCAACTATCGAGCACTTGGGGATAGGAGTACTGCAAAAATAATGTTTCTTTAGCTTTTTCCCAACAATAAACAGAAAGTCTAGCTTAGTACCAAACTCCAAAGACAGGGAATGCACATTCACCTCCAGCTGCTGGGTTCCAGTCTCCACACCAGCCGTTAACCTTGTTCTTCAACTTCTGCATGAAGTTCAGCAGAAATGCCAAGTGCTGCAGAATGAAATGGCTTGTGTCCATCACTTTGAGGTGGGAAAAGAGACTGCAAAAGCAAGGTCATGACATCTTTTTGGATAAAGTTTGGGATATAGCTGGAGTGAGGGAGAAGTTCTGCTGAGAAGTTCTTGGGCTGGGAGCTCTGCGTGCCACCCTGGGAGGTGGCAAACGCAGTGTTCCTGCTAACAGAGTGGGAACTGTTTTCCCTTTTTTGTAGACTGTGTTTTCATTGCTTTGCTTTGCTTTGGTTATCTGCAAACTGGACATGACTATGCATACCTTACGTACCTAAAGATACTGTCTGGAGTAGCTGCAAATGGTGAAGTATTACTTTATAACTAATGTTGGCGAGGTTCTTGTTCAGAGACTGTCTGACCTGGCAGTGCCCTGTGCATAGCATCCACAGAGTCCATAAGACTGTCTAAATGCAAAGCATTGCGAAATAGAGGTGCAGTGAAGTATTAAACCTTGCTTAAACATAATGTGTGAGAGAAGTGTCCTCCAAGCAGAAAAGAAAAGCAACTGACAATTGTGTTATAAAGACTTTCAGCCAAACTCAGTTTTCAAGCATAGTATTGATTTATTTAATAAGATCTCTTTAATTTAATAAAAATGATCTGAATAAAGAGATAATATTAAGATTTTTTTACTTCAGCTTCAGTGTGGCAGTAAAAATTCCACGCTGAATTTTTTTTTTTTCCCCAATCGGGGGGGGGGCTTGGGGTCGCTACAAATATACTTTTGCTCAAGCCATCTGGGTATAGAGATCTACTCTAATATCATCTCCTGACAGACAAGCAGGACCTAAACTTAAAGAATGTGTATGTGTGTGTGTATACAACATATATATATGTATGTGTGTATGTACATATATATATGTATATATTATTCTTTGAAAAACAATAACAAAAACTCTGCAGGCATTCTTTGTAGTGCTTTACAAAGAAGAGAGATGTGGCTTTGTTTTCGCTTTGCCTCTTCGAAGGTTCAGCATAAGCCCAACACCTTTGCATTACGCACACGTCAAAGCCAACTCTCGCCACTGGAGTCCCTGTTTTGCCGGCGGGATGTGCAGCGTGAACCTCAGCTTTCCTGCTGGAGGCAGAGGGTGCTCGGTGAGCAGGAGGCGGGTGTCACCCCAAGGACAGGTGGTCCTTGTCACTTCTTCTGAAGCAGTTGTTCACCAACAGGAGAGCTGTTTTTTAGCTTACCCTGCTTGGCAACTGAAATTTCTCCTTTGGGATTAAAGCCTGAGTCCATGCACTTAGACTGGGTTGATAAACTTCAGCAGAGAAAGAAATCCGAGGCCAAGGCAGAGCTTGTAAAGCCCACAGCTAGAATAAAAATGGATTTCTAAAGATCCCAGTACTTGTCACGTCCAACTGTGGCACTTCCAAAATGGCCTCTAAGATGTGAAAGACCTTTCCAAAGGTCTGTGCAGAGACAGCTTTGCCCAGGACATCCCTGGGCTGGTGGCCCTGCCTGCCCTGCCTACCCTGCACACAGATGCTCTGCCAGTGCCTCTGGCTCCCCTGCGAGGCTAGCGTTCCTCATGAGCTTCCAGCACTTCTGGCTTCCTCAGGGTACAAAGAACACTTCATGGACAAAAAAAAAGGAAGCGTTGCTACGGAGAAACTAAACATTTGTGTATCAAGGGCACTGCACGCTAGCAACAGGACGCTGCGCTGCTATTTGCCTGGCTGTCAGTCCCGTGAGCTGTTTATGCCCTGCTGGACCTGCTCCTCCACGGACACCTCCCAGGCCTGCCGGCACCCATCTGTCCACCGTGCTGGGGTGGACTGGCAGGACTTACTCCTCCTGAGCTAGCCTGTCACTGCCCATGGCTCTGCAAATCGCTTGCCAAAGGCAGTGAATTGCTAGTATGGTGCTTCAAAGATGAAGTTGCTGCCATAGGGTACCTGGCAAGGTGTCCCAGCCCACCGGTGGGAGCTGACCTTAGAGCGGGCTGTGCCCAGGAGCTGTGCACGTGCACAAGGGTGGGACTGGCCCTGCTCCTCGCAGGCTGCTCCTGTCCCTAACGGTGCGCGCGGGGCAGGGACACTTCCCCTGTCCTTTCCCGTGTGGCAGAAGCGAAGGGTGATGCTCAGGTAACGCGCTTTCATGCTGCAGGAAGAGGAAAGCACTCCCTACCCCAGGACTGGTGGCATCAGGCAAAGCAGCTTAGCGCTCGTTAGGGTGGGATGTGAGGAGGCTGTAACACACTGTACTGCTGGCACAGGGGGGAATGTTTCCAATCCTAAGCGTTTGCAGATGGCCTGTCTTAATTAGCTTTGACAAGTACCTAAGTTGCTGTAAGTTACACCACAAATGGGATCCTGAAGCTTTCATTTTTTGTCACTTTTAAATAAAGCTTTTTCCCTCCTCCTGCTACAGCATTTCCATTTTTCTTTCCATGTAAGGCTCTTGAGAAGAAATGAGATCTTTGCGTAGCTGAGGAGCTATATTTTGATTGACTAAATGACTTATAATTAGGAGGTAGCTCCTGCCAGTGCTCTTCATATGCTGATTGAGAATTGCCTGCAGCAAATCAATGCAGGCAGAGCTGCCAGAAAGGCATGCTGATGTCTTCTCACAGCATATACCTTTCAACCCCAAATTTCCTCTGGTACTGACGCAGACAAATTATCTTTATGGCCAATGACTCTACAGGAGTTACAGGGTTGCAGTCCAAGGGCCTTCAGTGAAATACTTAACCCGTGCAGTTATTTATGATCTATTGTGTGGGAGTAGCGATGCTGGTAGCCTTTTCAGAGCCCGTGAATGAAGTGTGTGTGAAATCAAGCTGAAGGCAAGTGTGCCTCTGCCTTTTAAGGATGTGAAGCAGAAACCTTTTCCCACCTGGTAAAAGCCACTTGGCCTGCTTGCCAAAAAGGTGGCTCTGGACTGGGCTCACTTGGGCAAGATTAGAAACAGGAGAGACAGCTGCTATGGGCCTTTGAGGAGATACAGATGTGTTTTTTTTTCTCCTCTGACAAAACTATGGTGTAACAGGCACCTGGGATGTTCTGACAGGAAGGAGCTGGGCACATAATCCATCCCTGGCTGTAGCAGAGGACCAAGATAAGAGTCTTTGCTCCCACTTTCCTGGTTTTCCCTTGGCTGAGGTGGGTCTGGCAGTGCTGGGCAGACAAACTCCCCCTTTGGCCAAAGCTGAGGAAATCCTCATGAGCCAGCCTCTCTGTAGATGGGCAGGTCGGAGTGACAGGGAGCATGGTGGCTGGCAAAGGAAGGGCAATAAGCAATAAACAAGGGATCGCTTTTTTCCTCTCACTGGAGTTCATTCAACTCTCCATTGCGTTTGACTTGGGTATCATTGCTTGAACCATGAGCACCCTATGTATTAAAAAAACAGATTCAAGCCACATAAACTCAGGAGATTAAAAAAAAAATGTTACCTGTTTACTTTTGTTTAATTGCCTTCATGGATCTCAGCTTTCAGAGTTTACGTTTACATATTTCTTTTCTACCTTCCAACCACGACAACCAGAACATTTCTAGGAGCAAAGAGCCTAAGGGACATCCAGTATTACAGCAGATACCATGTCATAAAATCCCTTACATAAATTTACTATTTTTCTGCTATAAAAGTAGTTAGCTTACTGGCACCTACTGCTGCTGTTGGAAGACTGTTACAAACCACCGTTTCTTTGATGGTTAGATATGTGCTTTTAGCTTAAAATAGTTGATGACTTTTTTCATGCTATTTGTTCTTGTGCCAACATTGTCTTATAGCTTGAATGATTCTTCAGCCCTGCTGGTATTTGGGCATGTATTTATAAAGTGTAATTGTATCCCCCTTTTGCTAGGCTAACCCTATTAAGCTATATTTGTCTCAACAGTAAAACTGACTCCCCATTCTCATCCTACTAGGTCTCTGCACCTGTTCTGGCTTGAGTTCAGCTTTGTTAGAGCTGTGGACGGCATTCTGGTTGCGGTCCCGCTGGGGATATGGTACAGTATGAAAAATACCTCTCCCTGCCCACTGTGGTACTTCACCCAGTACATCCCAGGATTTTTCTCCTCTGTGTGACGCCGGCAGCTCAGGGCCATTCCTCAGTCCTTCGGCTGCTCCCCTGCTTCTCTTCCCTTCTGCCCCATACAGCTGATGAGATGCAAGTTACAGCAAAATTTCTCTTGGCTGGTAACTGACTGCTTGACTCTGTTTTATTAGATTTCCATCGCCTTATCATGAGAAATGTAACCCCGTGATTCTCATGAGTATATGTAATTTGAGAAGCTGGAGCTTTTAGGAAAACATTAGAAATAATGTCACTCTAAGAAAAAATAATCATATTCAGCATTCATTTTTCAAAGATGTTTCACGATGTGATGCAGTTGGCTGTAATCAACATTGTCGTACCAAGGTGTTGCTGTTACACCAAAAAAAATAGCAAAGATGTTTTGACTATTATGCTGCCAGCTCTCATGACTTCAACTGGTGTTTTTCCTCAAATCCTCGCTCCTAGAATTGTTATTATACAGTTACATTTTCTGACCTTTTACTGAAATAAAAGTTTCTAGTCTCAGAGCTATATCTGGAAAGAAGTATGTTGTAAACCCCAAAACTGGAGAACAATTCCTATGAACTTAAAAGGAACAGATTAGAAAAAGAAAGCAGATTTAAATTCTAGACTAATGAGTTTTCAGGACATGTATCAATATTGCTAAGGTTTTCTGAGTGTTCAGCATCCCTGGTGTCATCAAAACCATGTGAAATAGTATGATTTGAAGCAAAAATCCTGTTTTTCTACACACTTAATTGAGAGTTGCTTCATGGAGAGACATTGAGCCAGATGTGGTGGTACTGTTGTGCCATACCTGGCCATCTTGCATCGAAATGTCTTACACTGAGCACTGAGGTACACTGTTCATACTCTCTTAAAGAGGCACAAAGAAAGAAGATGATAATAATAAAGCAGCTGTGGAAAATGGGGGATACTTAAAATTTCTGGGGTGAATTTAGTCCCTATGAAGAACTAATAACAAGACTGAACTTTGTGGGGCATGCTCTTATCATGGGTCATGAGAAAGCGAGACACGAGCTGGCCCCGGCCTCTGCCAATTCCCACTTCTATGTCACTCATAAAAGGATTGCAGCTGGTGAGAGGGGATGGATGTGCCAACTTGCAGGCTTCAGTAGGATTCACTAATGAGTTTAAGTCAAAGTTTGAAGGCATGTCTTCAAAGGCGGTACATTTAGACTGTATTGACCCCTAGTGCTAGCTGTTCTGTACGATGTGCATCCCAAATGTAGGCATTTCTCTAAAAAAATCAAAGCCCACATTGATGACCAGGGAGGAAGCCTCAGTGTAAGTCTTCACTGCCCATCCTTTTTATTCTGTTTACCAGTGAACTCCCTCCTGTACAGAAGAATGGAGTTTTCTTGCAAAGAAAGGCTTCTGCTTGGGATTGTTTCTGCTCTTTCCTTCAATACAAAGTTTCCTGGACAAGCTAAGACAATACAGTGAATGGAAGGGCAAGAAAGTATTATGGATGGCTGCTTTAAAGCTGGAAAAAACATTTTTCAAGTACATTTTTAATATTTATTTTGAAATATTGTCAAAAGCGTGAATTTTTAAGTGTTAGGATTTGCTTTTGTTTTTCTTCCCGCACTTTACAATTTTTTCTTTCTTTCCTTTTTGGCACTCACTTATTTTGCCACAGGAACCTAGAGAGAGGGAGAAAACAGATTAAAAGTGAAAGAAACCAGAGGAAGTCAGTTTAAATGCGAAACTGAAAACACTGCAAAAATTTTGCATAGAGCTTTCATTTTCAGACACACAGAAAATTCACTGAAAAAAATTCAGTTAAACAAATGAAACAGGTCTACATTTGGATTTTCTGTACACAGAGGTTTTATCTAAAACTTCAATCCTACAAAGATTTTATTGCCTGTTTAGCTTAATACACATAAACATTTATTTTTGCCAGGGTGGATTAGAAGTCATATTCGAAGGGCTTCTATGAAGCTTCTAATTGCTCTAAGATCTAACAATAAGGACCTTAAGCTCAGAAGAACCCACTTCTTGTGGTGACTGGAAAACATGACAATATTATGGTCTGGCTTTGTATGAATGACTGAGGAGGTGACAACCAAAGCCCATTGCTGAATAAGTAAATATTCACACCCAAGGCTTTGCTTTATTTTTCAAGGAGGGCTTAGGGAGCTTGTGGGTATGTTTGCTTCCTGTTTATTTTTCAAGGAGGGCTTAGGGAGCTTGCGGGTATGTTTGCTTCCTGAAGATGATGTTTGGATTAAGTCTGTTTAGGAGAATACAGTTGTTTCTACTTGACAATGAGCATAGCCAGATACAACTATATTCTGCTCCGAGGCTGGGAAAGATTTTTGGTTTTGGCATTATTTGCCTACCTAAATGTGCAGAAGTAACAGCATCTATTTTTTTCTTTATTGCTGCCTTTCATACCAAGGTTATCAGGAAATAAAACCAACCCAACTTTAGCCTCCAAAATGGGCAAGGGAGCAGGCTTGTAAAATAATCTGCTCCAGGAGCTGGTTGGTTTGTGTCCGTTGGGTGATGCAAAAAGCCAAGGCGGAGGAGGAACATGGTTTGATTACTGGCAGCTGCTGTCCAGCTGATGTAACTTGGTAATAGCTGGTGACAGGCAGAAACTATAGAAGATACAAATGATAATTCCTTGGGGAGCTCCAGACATAAATAATTCATCAAAATGAATTTTATAGTAGGGGTCAAAAGAAATTGAAGAAAGCCTGAGTGTTAACTCTCTGAGGGAGGAATTGACAGACTGTTTTTGTACAAACTATGTGGGGGGGGAATACAGGCAAATTAAATGTAAATGAAGAATATGACATTGTTCCTATTACCTGGAACCAAAGTAAGAGAGACATGAGAAATAAAAAAAGGAAGGATGATTAAGGAAATGTCAGTAACTGAAACTGCTGCTGGATAACAGTGCCAGAGAGATGCTGGGTAATGGCAACAGCAGAGTGAATTGCCACAGGTCCATACTGTCGCACAATGTGTATATCATACAGTCACACAGAACAGTGTCTTCTTAGTAATTAGCTCAGTAACTTACCCGTAGTTAGGAGCTGATTAATCTCTCCCGAATATTTCATGTGTCTGAGTAAGGAAGGCAGTAAGACTGCCTGTTTGTGTGGGAAGGACAGGAGTCCTGGTGTGGGACATCGCTGTGGCTCCCGCAGGTGACATCTGCAAGGGACTAACCTGCAGGGTGGCCGAAGCCATTCCCTGCTGACCGTGCCATGGGCTAAGTCCCCCCCGCATCGCCCAGTGCCGTTCTGGGGCTGCATCCCGATGTGAGGGGCTTTGAGTTTCCCACAGTGCGGCTTCTACCTCCAAAAGCGCCCTTGGAGGCTGGTTTTCCAGGAGGAGGAAAGCCGTCATGCCCCATGCAGCTGAGTTCCCTGAGGTAAAACAACAATGCTTCAACTGAGCAAATTTAAGGTCTGTTTCTCTGAGGCTGCTTTTAAAAACATTTCTTCGTGAAGCTCTTTTTGAGCTCGCCTAACACAAGGTGACTGTTTTTCCACATACTAGGCTATAATTCTGCAACTGTTTGTGTTTGGGTTTTATGTTTGTCTTAGTTTGTGAACTCTGACTAGTCAAATAACTTCATCCTGACCGAAGAGGGGTGTTTTTGTTGTATTTGAAGAAATGCTGGCTTAGGAATAAGTTGTTTTAAGCCTGTGAAAATGGCATGTTGCTTACATGCAGCACAAAATTTTCCACCCAGGCTCATATTTTCAAAAACAGCCTCTAATTTTGGGTATCCAAATTTAGTGTCCCGGAGGCTGACTTTCAGAGATATTGCCTGCCCCTGAGTCTGAGCATGTATACTTTATGGTCCCCAAAATAGCTTCTCCAGGCTGGTCTGCTTCGTTGCGGAGAGCAGCCCTTGTTTTGTGCTATTCTGGATTCATATTTTGTCATTGTCTGAGAACTGCTGGCTCTCACATATAAAATGTTTTCCACACTGTAAGTTTTGTGCTCCCTAAATCTGGGAAACTTTCTTTTCCGGGACTTTGATATTGCCTTAGATCAAAGGTCTCCTTCCTATCCAGACCGGGGGGAAAAAAGAAAAGTCTTTATTTTCCTGTATAATCACTTGCAGACTGCAACTATGAGAATAAAAGGAGACACACTTTAACTACCTCAATTATTTTAAAGCAAAAAGGTGTGGGAGAAGGTTCATCCCTTGTTACAAAAATCCATGAGGCTGGCTGGTACCTCACTGTACATGATGCCATCTGAAAAAATTTCACTTTGGTGCATCTTACTCCTATTTAGCTGAGTAACCCAGAGAAAACCTCCTTTGAACATAATGGGGTGAGGGGAATCAGAATAAAATATTAAATCTTTTTTCGTCCTAGCCTTGTAAAAGGCAGGGAGTTGCTGCTTTCTTGCTGAATTTTCCCCTTGCCTGCTTGCACCTTTTCACAGGGAGGCATTTCTTGTTTTCTGATCTGGTAAGTTAAAACGCGATGTTCTCTCTTATGTGCAGCGGGTTTGCTGTGATCTAGGGAAAAAGGATGCGCATGTGGTAATGTACCAGTTTCCAAAAATAAATAGAAGGATACCCTGGTGAATTGTGCTGATCGCAGGATTAATGCTCTCTCTTATTACTGAATTCATGCCGGGTGCAGGTAGCATTAAAGGAGGCTGAAAAACCACAAGGGACTTTGTAGTTCTTTTTTTTTTTCCTTTAAGACAAAAAAGCCTGCCTCTCCTGTCAGTTATACCGCAATTGCCAGAGCCAGATGAGAAGCAATGACATGATAAATAAATGCCCTGTGGCACATGATAGGACCGGCCTGTGGCTGGATGCTGACGTCTGTCCAGGCCGTTTCTATAGTGGGAACATCCAAACAACCCCTTTTACTCTGGATGCTTCAGAATTACTCCTTTTAATCTACTAGGTAAAGCGCATGCTTGTAATAGTGGGCACCACTTTCACGGCAGTAGAGCCTAGAAAATAAGGAAGCAGCAAAAGCTGCTGCACCACTTCTGAGAAAGCAGGAGGAGGCTGAGCCCTGTGCAAGGGATCTTGGCTGTTGCCAAAGAGGAGCATGTTTTCTTGACTGAGCAAGCAGCAGAGTGTGAGAAGCAGAGTGCTTACACAAGGCCGCTTGCTGGGAACGTACCAGCGAGTCTCCTCACGTTTTCTTGTGCAACAAACCCGGCATTGATTGACAATTTTGCAGATGTACATGAGGATCAAGAATGGAAACTTCAGCTCTTATACCACGAGGCCACACAGTGCCAGCTTTTGCCCATCTCCTGCGACGCCCAGTGGTGTCTGCTACTGTCTGCCCCCATTAATTTGCTCTCCCTTTGAAGAACAAGGGATGAGGTTAGAAATCATGCCCCTGATGGGGCACGGGGTGGTGGCAGGACCCTGCAGTGTATGGGGCAGGGGGCAGGAGCCAAGGTCCCCCCCAGCTCCTCCCATTGCCGTAAGACTGAGCACAGCCTACGCTGCTCTCCCACTCCTCGGCTTGGCCAGCGAGCCCTCGGGCTAGCAGGCACCAAACTGTTGCTTGTAAATGCCCCGAACCAAAACAAGCAGAAATAAGCCAGGAGTGTGAGTCAGAGGAGGAAAAGGGGTTTCCTCTGCACGAGGTCTTGAGTGAGCAATGGCAGGCGGAGAGATGCTCCCACAGTCAGTGTGGGGCAGGTGTCCTCCAACCAGGACTCCCCACCACATGCGCAGGGGGTCCCGGAGGACATGGGCTATGTCCAGTCCACAGTAAAAAGCTCCAAAGGCTTATAACGCAGGCATAGGATTCCCAGCAGCGATGGGTTACTGCTGGACCACGGCTCTTGCTAACGTAAGCAAGTTTCACCCATATAATTATAATAGTCAGTGTGGGGCAGGTGTCCTCCAACCAGGACTCCCCACCACATGTGCAGGGGGTCCCGGAGGACATGGGCTATGTCCAGTCCACAGTAAAAAGCTCCAAAGGCTTATAACGCAGGCATAGGATTCCCAGCAGCGATGGGTTACTGCTGGACCACGGCTCTTGCTAACATAAGCAAGTTTCACCCATATAATTATAACAGAGAGAGAAAAAACAAGGATTTTTCTCATTTTACCTCTCCATCCCTGGACACTCTCTTCTTTCCTGCCCTCGTAGTGGGAAAATATAGTGCTGCTCTTCCTTTTCAGGGCCAGACACATGGATATGTACTGGCACTCCCTAGCTGCAGCATATGATTCATCTTATGTTTTTATGTAGGTCTCCCTTGCTGTCAGCTGTCTGACTTTCGGTGTCGGCACAGAGATGGCGACAAGTCCCACTGTCCCCACCAGAGCTACTATAGCATTACCCACACAAAATGCCTTTAAAGTGAGGCACTTCGGTCCGGAGTCCCAGTATGAGAGCGCCTATCAAAAAGCTGGCACTCCTGCCAAATAAATCCCTTGCAGCACTCTGCTCTCGCTGCCGGGGTAGTTAAACAAAGGGATGCCACAAAACCATTCCCTGTGTGGCGTTCAAACAAGCTGTCCACTTGCTGATGATATCTGGACATTACTGGAGGGCAATTTTGCTTGTGTAATTCACCGGAGAGAGATATTTGTTCAATAAGTTGGTGCTGAGAAGGAGCGTTCGTTTTGATTTTTGTGCACTGAGACCACAACAGCCACTCTACAAAGTGTTAAGTGCTTCAATCATTTTTATGGGTGTTGCTTTTCCCCATGCATTTGTCAAGTTTGGTTAACATTAATTTCCATTATTTCCTCTGAAACAGAGGATTAACCTGTAGCAAATTTTTATATCTAGACTTCACTCCAAGACAGGGGTGTCTGCTCATTTAGATACGAATGCATTGGCAACGTGACACACTGAAACACAGTATAATGATGCAGTTGCATGAATTGCTCTTCATAAAGCTCATCTAACCCTGTACTCTCCGTATCGATCCTGGGAGTGACAAATTCCATCTGAGGAAGGCAGCACTTTGAGATATTAAAGTGTAATTTATGGATTCATTTACTGGGGTTCCAGAATTGATTTCCTTAAGTGTTATGGAGTATATCTGATGCAAATCCCCTGGGATTTGGAACAATATTGTAAAATACCATCAATTCCTAGTTCCCTTTGTAATCATTTAATGAAGGCAGAATGTCCTCTGTTAAATGGGCCCTTTCATCCTCTGGGTGAATTAGGTGCAATTATAATTAAACTTCCATTTAGAATTGGAACTAAATTAAAATCATATAAATAACTGAATCTTCAGGATTGCTATTCCTAATTAATAAGGTAACCGCTCTTGCCGGAATAGACTTTTTATGATGCATTAATAACTCCCAATTCCTATTACATATTTATCTAAGGCAATACATTATATTTCAAATGTTTAACAGAAGACTCCCATAAGGAAGGATCTAATAAAGTACTCTATTAGATATCGAGTAGTTTTAACTGTACTGCAGATTCTCTCAGTGCCTCCTGCTGCTCCTGAAAGATGAGGCAATAAAATCTGTATTGCAATGTGGTGCAACATTTTATCTGAAACTGGGTGATGTTCTTGGAGTGCCATACAGAGTGCTATCACATTGGATTGGGTGACCTGAATACGCACGCATGCACACACGCACACCATCAAATAGCATCATTTCATTACTTTCTTCCCCCCCCTCCCAGGGCTAGTTTGGTATGTACTTCAGAGGCTTTGCAAGTCATTCTGCAAAGTAGTCAATGCCTAGGGTTTAGGATTCGGATTGCATTTCAGAGTAATACAAGCATTACTCTAATGTCTTATACTGAACCTTTTGTAAGTATTTCTCTGTTGAATCAGGGTCCTCCACTGATACCATGGTCAGCATGTGTTCCTTTTCAATGTGGAAAGAAAGTACTTCCTGTGAAGCTATACCTATGTGACATATAACTCCTCTTACCTCATTCTTCATCTCTGTGGTACTGCCACTAGCTTTGGAGTCCATGGTGTTCACTGCCCCAGGGTGACAGACAGCACGAGAGCTTGGATAGGCTCCACTTGCTCCACTTGCAACGCTCCGAGCCCAAGCACTTACCTTCAGCTTCCCTGAGTCCTGCCAAACCCAACTGGTGACCTGATTGCAGGTCATCCCAAGTGACTTTGCCTTCTCTAACGTAAGTACATACCGCCTGTGTCAAAAAGAGGGGAAGATATAAAACAACAGCAGAAGCAGTGAAAATAATCATCATTAGGACATAACAGTAGAAAGTGAATATAATCCTCTTTTAGGAAAGGATAAGAAAAGGGAAAGCAAAATCATGGAAGGTGTTAACCACTTTTTAAAGATGTTTTGATGATAAGGCTAGTACAAAAAAATCTCATATGGAATAGAATTCTCTGCTGGCAAGCAGCAATTTTGGACGCCTTTAAATCGTTTTGATATCTGGCTGCTCATTACTATCATATGTAAAATGCAGCACAATTATTCCATTGAATGTTGTACAGTTTATGTAACTACACTTTTGCAATCTGCCTTGATATTTTTGCATCAGAAGTGTTTTAAAATATTAGACAAACACCAGTAAAACAATAGCCCTCTCTGATGTACTGAAATGTACAGAACTATAGAATTTTCATGCCAGAATATATCTGACAACGTTGTTTTTCACCAAGCTCAGACCTTCTTATAGGTAGATATACTGTTGACCAGTAGAACATGAATCCAATGTCAATAACAACAAGCCAAGAAAACCAAAATTTGATGGCCTTTTGTTGCTGTGAATTCCTACTTATGCTCAGGTTATCTTGCTTTCAGAAGATATTAAATGGAAACAAGCTTTTATGAATGACACAAAATGAAGTTAATTTTGTTAAGCGTTCTCACTTACCAAACCAATTTTGAGTAAGTGAACTGCAAATCTGCTTCATGGATTGATATAATATAAGGTTGATATATTTTAATGAATATATTAATAGTGAATAATGAGTGGAATTGGAGCAGTATATGAGACAGTGGCATAGAGCAACTTCTGTTTTTAAGACTCCTTAATTGCAGCAGAAAAAAATTTCTCTGACTATTTGAGCACTGCGATCATTTTGGCAACTGAGCTGAATCTTTTGAGGGTGGTGAGTGCAGTAAAACAATGTTGTGGTTTGCTTTAACTGCTCAGATCAAGGTCCCAGTTAGCTTTCTGGCACAGATCTGCTGGAATGGATTTCGTCATCTAGGGGCTGTTCATGCTGTGTTTTGTAATCAAGGCATTTAATAATTGTAACTCTGTGAGTCCTGTATATAATTTCACATGCATTGTTATAACACTTGCATTGATGATCTTTAACTTTGGAAGTAGGAGGTATTGGCTGTGAGGAGGGGAGAAAAATGGGCAGTGGGCATAAAAAAATCCCGTTGGTCAAAACCACGTAGCATTTTGCAATGCTTTCCGCATGGATGTTCTTTCATGACTGTAAGTTGTCATAGTCATGTGCAGAGGTTTGAGCCAATTATACCTTTTTTTTAATTAAAATGGCAACTTTAAAAATAAATCCTAACCCTCTTTTCAAACTCACAAACTCTATACAACACAATACTGGCTTTGTACTGAGGGTGCAGGATGTCTCTCTGCTGCTTGCCCTTTACAAACAACAAGAGAAGTCATGTCAAAATGTACATGGGCTTTTAAAAAATCTTACTATGCTTCCCTCTCATTTGGAGCGTTCCCACCCCTCCAACCCCCCAGCTCCCTTTATTGTGGAAAATAGGAAAAATCAGTGCCTGTTTCATATTTCCTTAGCTCTTCTCCAAACTAAACAGGTCAAGATGCTGATTTTCCAGAGATGCTGGGTAACCACTTTTTGGCAGAATTTGTGCTTGGTCAAATTTTGTGTCAAGCAGGCACCTCAGAGTGGGACTGGGAGGTGTACTCCCTGGTTTGGTGTACTCCTCTCATGTAGAGTCTCATCTCAGCATCCCAAATATGATAGCTGAAGTAATTTCCTCCTTTTGGGACCCTCTCCTTCCTATCCCCTTTTTCAATGAGAGGCAGTGACTTACACAACGAATACAACATTGAAGGCACTGTCCCATCAGCATTCACATTCGCTTATTATAAAAAATGGTAATTCTTGATTCTCCCACCTGGCATAATTTTTATTTGTTTTACCACAGTTGTATGGAGTTGATGATTTTTATTCAGCCATTCCCAGTGTACTCAGATCTTGTCTCTGAGATATTAAAAACAATACAAAACTGAACTTGGTTTGGAAAGAACAATACAAAAGCTTCAACACAGCTGTGAACTCCACATTTCTGCTGCTGTTATGGTGTCCTGCATCTACTTATTCACGGCATGGTACCCTTCCCCTGTCCCTGCAGAAACGTGGAGCGCAGTAGTGCGCTCCATCTGCCCTGGCCTCTGATGGGACGAAGGGGAGGAGGCTGCCACTCTACTGCCTGCCGCCCCTCAACCCACTGCCCCAATCCCTGTACTCAGTGGCTCTACAGCCCATCTTCCCTGGGGTGCTGGTTGAGCTGCTCCACTACCATGCTGATTTGGTGTCATTCATGGTGCATCTCCCAGGCTATGATTTGCCCTTCTGGTTCTCCAGAAGGTGCCGTGGCTGTACTGCCGAGCAAGGGGGAGACCTGCCTGGGTGGATTCTGACAACAGCCATCTCTGTTTGAGAGGTCTATATAAAAATGCCAAAATTCGCTCTATCTGACATCATCTTTCAACCTTTCTGGAGAAAATAGCTTTCTAGGACTTTCTTCTTGTCACGTAACTGCCTTTGGGCTGGATAAGTGTTCTCTAATGCTGAGCCTATCAAAAGGAGTACAGGAAAACCCCAATATCCCCCAGCTGTCTACTTTAAGCCTAGGTAATTTTATCACAAGTCTTTAAGAAATTATAGAAGAATTACAGAATCACAAAATAATTTAGGTTGGATGGGACCTTAGGAGATCATCTGAGCCAATCCCCTGCTCAGAGCTGGGCTAACTTAGATCACATTGCTCAGGGCTGTGTTTGGTTGGGTTTTGAATATCTTAAAGGATGGAGGCTCCACAGCCTCTATGGACACCTGGTCCAGTGTTTGTTCATCCTAGTGGTGATTTTTTTTTCCTAATGTCTAATTGGAATTTCTTTTGTTGCAACTCATGTCTACTCTCTGGCTGAACTTGCTAAATGAAAGGCCTTCATGCAATGTGACATCAGGCTCCGTTTGCTGTGTCTGTACCGGTGAAATTAGAAGTTCTTTAACTGTAAGGCTACTTGGACTATCTGAAATCAGTAGCTGGTCTCAGTCCAGTAATGGCACCTGTGTCACAGAGCTGCCAAGGTCATTTGAACAGCTTGTCAACCTTTCTAGCAGGCTGAACGAAGAAGATAAGGGCTGAAAGGACAGACAACACCATCCTCTTCATGCCCAATAGATCTCCTTCCAGACAGGCTTACAGGATACTTGCCAGCAGCCACCAGTGCTTTGCTGGTGTCTGCCCTGAGTTTCATCTCTTGCTAAGGAGAGGGATGCCTTTTGCCGGTGCAGTCATTGCAGCACCTTCTGTGAACACCAGAGGCTGGCTCTGTGCACTCACTGAGCTTCAGTGACTGCTGCCAAACTGGTGCTCCACGACACGGCCCATTCTCCCAGCCCATCTGTCTCCTCCATCAGGCCCAACGCTAGCATGACGTTGGCAATACGCTCCCCATCCCATCACACACACCTCTGTGCAGTGAAGGGAACAGAACAGTTGCAGTCCTGGTGTGAAACCCATCTACCCACCAGCCCACCTTCTGCAAAGCATGGGTATTCTCATTTGCTCTTCTGAGAAGTGCCAGGAATAACACACCATTGGATTCTGGCCCATTTTAACTATTGCACACACCTCATCTTGCAGATTATTGTAGGGTGGACCTGCCTTCTTGGCCCAAACTTTACTTCAATATTTTCACCTTGACCATCTGGACACGCAGGGTCCCTACAGACTCCCCTGCGACAGCTATCAGTGCAGAGTCTGCAGTCCAACTGCGTTTAACTCTAGCCATGCTTTATTTTTATTTTGCCATGACAGAGTTGATTCTCATTTCTTTGGCTATTAACTTCCTTGTTCTTTATCTTGACAACAAGAGATCCTGCAATGGCGCAAAACAGGAAACACAAGGGATGGGACACCCTAATCATGGTAGCATAGTGTTATAAAATAAAAAAATCTGTAGGAAATAATCAAGGAATATGAGAAGGTAGCGTGCCAAACAGCCACTGCAGTACCCCAGACACATGGGGACATCATTGCTGAGTAAATGTTTGGTGCTTATACAGAAAGAAGTTAATCCAGCAGAGATAACCTTCTTATCCAGAAAAAACCGAGACCGACCAGACAGATTTTCATCTATTCATCTGTAAACCTCTCACCCATAAGGCCCTGATCCTGGATAGTTGTTTAGGGCAAGCTCTGACAGCACAGGCTTTGTACTGAAGATGCAGGATGTCTCCCTGCTGCTTGTCCTTTGCAGAAGGGTGTCCAGTCTGTCCCAAACCTGCTGATTCCAGCATGAAAAGTGGTCTTTTTAGGTTGCCTGGAGCCCCTTTCCCACCTGTGGATCCTACTAAAAACCTCTCTGGGTAGACATCCTTGGGGTCTAATGCCATTTGATTTGTGTTCATCGCTGAGGACTGAGACAGAGACAGAAAGTATCCTTGATTTCAAGCATTCCTGTTGTCATAGACCCGTCTTTAAAGGCCAGAGAGAGACTCTGCTGCTGCCTGGTCAATCTTCAACCACAAAAATGATCAGAGCAGTTTTTTTCTCAGTAAGGGATACCTTCTTCTTGGGAGTAGGGGGATTTTCTCCCTTTACTCAGTGTAATGCTTTCTGACAACAGAGAGGACGTATAATTGGAGGTAGACTTTCTCAAGTCTGTTTTGGGTTTTTTTTTTGGAAAAAACCTTCTCTGACAGATAAATATATGGCTGATCTTACTTGGTAGCTGCCAGAGTAGTCTTCTAGTTCTTTGCTTTAGCTAATGTTTTTCCATCTCTTCCCTTTCCGACACTCTGTACTTAAAGTCCCAGGGCCAAGTCTAAAACGGAGACCAAACCCTATATGCTAATCATCAGCAGAGATGGACAGTCCTCAAGGCAACAAGGGCAGGAGAAAGTCAGAGCACTGTTTTCACTGAAATGCTTCTTGTATTAGGGGAGGGAAGAAAAACATGATGGTTGCCCATGTCTTGGCTGGGGTTTTTAGTTAAGGCCTCCTGCATGCCTCTGAAACACTGAAGAGCATTCTGGACATCTTGGCCATGCTGCCAGACCTTGGCTCCTACATAACTGGTCTGACTTCCAGCACACTTGGAACATACGCTGACTTCAAGGGTGTTGGTAGGTTGAAAAATCCAGCTGCACTTCTCAAGCTTAAACACAGACTCGGGAATCCAACTTAAGCTTTGATTTTTTTGGAAAAGTATGCCTTCAGTCAACAAAGCGATACAGGACTTGGCCTGGCTTTCCTTCAAAAGCCAGGAGAGCATTATACAACTCATGCAGTCTCTGCTCTGCTGCGAGTCTGCCTTCAGAAGACTGTGGCTTTCTCAGATAAACAGATCCTTATCTAATCAGTTATTTATGTATCAACAGTCCCCACAGAGTGCTGAACACTGTAAAATTATATCATAGGCGTAAGGAGGAAATTAAGCTTCATGCTTTGAAATGGAAGAAGACATTAACAATTCTGGCAATGACTTGTTTATTGCTATGTCCCTTCACATAGGCTCTCTTTGTGATGTTGTTTGACCCCTAGGCTGAGCTCTGGAAAATAAGTGCAAAAGCCCCAACTCTGCATTTTTTTCAGAGGCTGATACCTTCCAGCTACTCACTGTACCCCCTCAGCCCCCTTGCAATAGAGGTGCAGCCCCGCTAAGCCAAACAGCCTCAGCTCAGCTTGGAGGAGTCCCTCCCCAGGAAGGAGCCAGTGAGAGATGAATTACAGCCCTTTCACAGCTACTGCGATCTGCCTGATGCAGTCCAGACAACTGTCTGCTGCAAATTTGATTGAGTTCACCAAAGACCTCCGCAAGCTACTCATTTTAGATGGCGGTCCAAAGGGCAAAGGCTCTCTGTCCTGTTTGCAATCCAGTCTGCCACTTAAGCATTTTCCCCCTTTCTTTAAAGGTCAGAATTAAATGGATATCTCTTTACCACTTTACAGACAAATGCTTTGATAAGTGAGTGCTCAGCAGCCATGGGGATGAATACAGAATGCGGTAAATATCCTGATAGACAGATGAGATTTTTAAAATATGGGATTGTGCTTGTAATATGGAAGAGGAGGTGAATTTCTGATTGTTAGATTTGGCAGGGGTGGCTCTCTTCAAGTTATTATCTTCTGTGCTGAATGAGTACTGACATTAGAGAGTCAAGCTGCGTAACACATGAAGATTATTAGTATTCAGTAAACAGATATGCTTGCAGCTCTCCAGCCCTGGAAATCTGCAGTGAAAATGTTTCCTCTGGCCAAAGGAGGCTCCAGCTGCCGCACTGACAGCAAGAGCCAGAGGTGAGGTCAAGGTATCCCTTAGGGCCAGCCTGCTCCCAGCAACGACGAAGACTTCTCCGGGGACACGAGAGCATTTTCTCCTGAAAAAGCTCCTTGCCAGTAGCCAGAGAGAGTCACGGTCCCTGCTCTCAAATGAGTATATGTTCCCTCTGTATTTCCATAGGGATCTGAGTATCCGTGGACAGTAGTGAGGAAAGCAAGAAGCCGACTGTTTGTTAGAGCCACCCAGCAATGTTGCAGGAAAACAAAAAGGTTTTGCAGAAATGTGTCAGCAAACCGCTGCCAAAACACAGCCAGAAACCTGGCTGCCTTTCTGCCAGGCTGCCTCAGATCTCCTAGGGTCCTGCGTTTTGAAAGAAAGAGGAAATCAAATTGAATTAAAAAAAAAATAGTGGACAAACCATTTTTGTAAATCTAATGAAACACCTCAGTGCGTACATTAAATGACTAATGTCAACACAAACACACCTGGGGCGTGCTGATACCGGGATGTCCATAAAGCTTGCTCCACCTGGTGTCACGTGCATCTTTTCCCGTAGTACTACTTCCACGGAAGACCCTGAGATGAAAACCTTTGCCCTTCCTCTCCCTTATTAGCTTTCTGGAGGGCAATAAAGAGGAAGGTTCAACATTCAGAGCACACCTTCCCCCGTTCGTTCACTTACTGGAAAACTTCTGCAAGTTGTTATTCTTTCTGTTTGAAAACGCTTGCTTTCATTCAGTGCTGTATATCGGTGGGTCACTTCAGTCAGCCCCTGCACTAAACCATATTTGTTGCATTCTGCCATATTACAATTGACTGTACCCCGCCATTCCTCATCTTTATAACAACAATAAACCCTTAAAATTAAAGCAATTTCATTTTGGATAGAAAAATGTAATAAGCCCTTGAGTGAGCCTCTAAAATGTCACAATTGTTTTAAATAAATATTAAAATTGATGCATGATCTTGGTGAATTCTGATGAGAAATCTTTATTAAAAACTGGTCTTATTTTTTAATAAGAGAATCTGCGAGACTAAACATCAAGGGTCTTCGTGTATATGCATGAGCGTACACACATACGCCATTGGCACATGGCAGTGTTGGTTGTGATTCCAAATTCTGAAGTCTTTCACAAACACTAATTAAAAGAAATATAAATTCTTAATATGAATTAGATCAAGGTAGCAAGATGATGTAAAAGGCGAGAGGCATTTTTTTTCGAAGTCTCATTACTAGAAATGTACTACCAGTAATATTTTCACTTAATGGTACGTACCTGAAGGCAGTCATGGCAGAGGTCTCATTGTGCAGAGTGTTATGCATAGAAAATCATAGTCTCGGTCTTCAAGTACGTGCGATGTACAAAATAAAAGGAAGCAGGAAGAGGGGCAATGTGAACCCTCTTTTCCTCTTGTGGGAGTGGAAGAGCCAGCTTGCTGCATGACCATCCTTCCTCAGATTGTTTCTTCTGGATAGTTAGTGGGGAAAATAAGCTTTGAGGTGGGTGGGTGGCTGAAAGTTGCTTCCGTGAATGCTGAAAGGGATTTTGCCGATGGTAAGGGGAGAAGTGGGAGAGGGCAAACATGGGCTTGTGGGAGAAATGGAGATTCAGGTGACTGAGGATGCTCCTGGTGATGGAGTGACAGTAACCGTCTCTAAATGAGATGATGTGACAGGAATTGTATCCCAAGGGGTATTGAGAGATAGGGTGGAAAGCTGATGTTTGATGTGGTGGAAGACGGGGTGACTTGAAGGGGTCAGGAAAGAAGTATAGTAAAAATGGTCTTAGCAGCAATATTTCTTATATTTATTATTTTTTTATGCTTGTGGTGGTCATGACGTCAAAGGAAAGGACAGCAATGTTTCCAGAACAGTTGCCAGAGAGGAGGAGGCAGTAGAAGTCAAGAGTGTGGAAGAGGTGAAAGGATGAGGGGAGATGGTTTTGGAGTTACACATGAAGAAGCAATAACTGTAAGAGATGGCCTGAATACCAGGTTTTGGTGGAAGGGACAAGCAAAAGATAAAACCAGAACACAGACCAGAGACATAGATCACATGCTGCTCCTGCCATGATGGGGGAAAAGCAGAGATGCTAAAGGACATACCAGCTCGCTAAAATCCTTTGCACCTGGAAAGTGAAAAAGGAAGCTAAAGCTCAGTGGAATGCATCCTAAACTATTGAAGCGCTACATATTTAAAAATATAACAAAACCCCAAAGCTTTTCTTTCTAAGTAGCATTTATTTATCTTTGCATACCTCTCGGCTTGCACAGTGAGATTACCACCCCTCAGCCTCTCTGCCTGGTTGCAAGCAATGAATTTCTGCTTCTTACAGCAGCTCCCATGCATTTCACGCAGGTCCTTCTGCCAGGCTGTGCTGGGCACGCTGACGGCACTCCAGGGATGAGCTGGCTGTTCAGTGTGGCTTGACGAGCTTCAAAAGTGTTGCGCCTGTTTGCCCCTGCTTGATTTATAGTGCCAGGGCTGTGTTGTGATCAGGTTATATTTTGTTTATTATTTCATTGTCCATTTCTATTCAGCAACCTCAGATACTTCCCATTGAAACTGCTCCTTGTCTTTTGCCTTTCTTTCCTCAGAACAGTCTTTAAAGTACAGCTTTGGTTATCTTCCTTTTTTGATACCCTTTCTGCTTCTACCATAGTGTAACTTGTGACACAGTTTACACAATATAATGAGGGTTATCATTTGGGTGATTAAATCGCTATTTTTAAACACCCTGTTTGAGCTTATTACCATTGGAACAGACTGTGTGGTTGCTGACATTTTCACACTGGATCCTGCAAAATTGCCTAGTCTTCCTGGGTTTCTGATCTTCTCAGCCTGTGGACTGTGGATTATGTGTTCAGAACACGCATTTTGTTGCAGGCAGAATAAGAACATTATTCCATCTCTCACAGCCTTTAGAGAACTTGCCCAGAAATGAGAAATGCTGTTGAAAAAGCCTTGCCTTGCAGGAGCTGAGGTTATGGCATGGAATGATCAGCACGCAAGCTATGGCACATGGTGTGCAGTACACGCCATTACCTGCTCCACGTCTTAAATTACAGAGTGGAAATCAGTCTCGTAATCAGCCCCTGGTTATGCTATTTGCTGTGTTATGCGCTGAAGGAGGAGAGCGTTTGCTGCTTCTTTTTAAACACTTGTTTATGAAGCAAGTCTTCCTGCCAAGAATATAAGTGAAGGATTGCTTGTATCCTGGCTGTAGGAGAAAACTGGACTGGGAGAAATATCTAAGGTTTGTGCGAGGTGTGGGATTCTCCTGGAGATGGGATGGGGGAATATGGCTCCATGGCCAACTCTCTGGGGAAGGGGCTGTCCTCCACCCTCCCACAAGTTCAGAGAAGCCTTCATCTGCTTTGCAGCCCTTCTTCTGCAGGGGCTTGTTGCTGTGGAGCAGTGAACGCTGGCCCCACCAGCACCGGTCTTCTGCAGCTTTTGGCGACCTTGCTGTTTGTCCTTACTAAGGAACCTTTTCACTGTGGTTTTCTTGCTCTACTTCTGTCCCCCGGGACAGCCCTTTGACTTGTAGTAGTAATTTACTGGGTCTCCACGGTCTTTGAGTTGAAATAGCAAAGCTGATGTTTCCTTCTCTGTACTTTCCACATCCCCTCTCCCAGCCGTAGCGGAGAGCCCAGGAACCTGGCAATGAGGAGCGAACCATCCACTTCAACAGCTTCAATCTGCACTTTTTTTCTGGGAAAACAAGCCTGGGCAAGGGCATCGTGAGCTCTTCTCTTCAGAGTGCAACAGTCTCACTCTTTTTGTATTATTCGGTCAGATTTTTAAGGCAATTGAGCCTCCCCTTGGAACATGAATAATTGTTTGGGATTTCACTTTTAAAAAATAATGGAATAATGGTAAGCTAGAACATCCAAATAACTTCTAAATTAGTGTGATCAGTGCCAAGTATATCAGCGCTAAGCCAAAAATGCAGCGCCTTGGACAACAGATTGTTCAGCTAGTTGATGTATATTCATTAATTGGTATGGGAGTAGGGAGGGAACAATGCACAAATGGAAGTGAATTCTTGCTTTCAGTTTATGTATACAAATACTAAAATGGGGCTGGTTTTGTTTCATTGTTAAATTCCAGAGTTTTTTTCAAAAACACACTTTTAGTCCCAGCAAACAGTTGGAGAAACAATAGCTAATTTAATTTATCATCTTTTGCATGCACAGCTGTGGATGGGGAGGAAAGCTCTGTTTTGGCATCAAAGACCTTCAAGATTGAGCTTTGCTAGCTTTAAGCCATTTTAAGAAGAATGCTTGGTTACTAATCTTTGTATGAGGAAATTCAGAGCTCCTCGAAAGCTGGAAAGGTTGAGTTCACAGCTCAAAGTCTGTTCCAACCTGGGGGCTGGCTCCCTGTGTGTTGTCCTCTCCGTTGCTTAGCACTGCCTGTCTTTCACAACATTTAATCGCAGGCTTGCAAGACCACGTGGAGGGCGGGCTACAAATAGCAACTTGGAGGGAAGAGTCAGCCTCAAGAGGGTTTCCCCTACTTTCTGAAAGCCATCACTAAACAGTGACACAAACTTTTTATTTAGCGGTTGTCCATCTCCTGTGATCTTTAAGATAAAGCCACCCAATTAAATGCCTTTCTTAGTGTCATTTTACTACTAATCTTGGATTAAGGGATAAAGGGATAAAAAAGGAACGGTGTGTGATTTGTCACTCATTAAAAGGGTGCCTGGTGGCTCATCTTGCATTTATGCTTTCAACTTGAATTTCGCCATAAATCAGCGAATCCACATGAACTCAGCGAAATGCAGGTACCAGCGTGTAAGCCAGCTGCCAGGCTATGCCAGTGCATGCATAGAAGGGCTGGTGGCTTGTTCTCCGCTCTTTCGTGTTTTTTCTATTCAGGAAAGTGTGAGGGGAGGAAATGGGCGTGATTCCTATCCCCTGAGCACCGCTAAAGCCACCCAATTAAATGCCTTTCTTAGTGTCATTTTACTACTAATCTTGGATTAAGGGATAAAGGGATAAAAAAGGAACGGTGTGTGATTTGTCACTCATGTGCCTGGTGCCTGGTGGCTCATCTTGCATTTATGCTTTCAACTTGAAATAAATCAGCCATAGAAGGGCTGGTGGCTTGTTCTCCGCTCTTTCGTGTTTTTTCTATTCAGGAAAGTGTGAGGGGAGGAAATGGGCGTGATTCCTATCCCCTGAGCACCGCGGGGATGCCATCCGCTGGGATGCCATCCGTGGGGATACTATCCGTGGGGATGCCATCTGCTGGGATGCCATCTGCGGGGATGCCTCTCGCGCCTTGGCCAGCACTGGCTGTCCCAGCAGACCTGGAAAACCTCTGATAGGGGCTGTGAGAGGGATGCACAGCAGCTCAGCAAGGATGGATGCAGGGCATGATGAGCGGTCCTCGAATGCACTAGCCCGCAACAGAGTAGAAATAGCGGTACAAAAAATGAGCAGGGACGGTTTTGGGTGCTGAGGGTGGGTGTTGAGAGAAACACAAGCGGGAATTTCCTGCTGATTTTTTGCTGCTTTGAATATTACTGAAGCGTCTTGCGTGCTGCCACAAAAGGAGAAGTTCGGTTTCTAGGGAGCACAAACTACCAGCTCAACCATGCTCAGGCTTTTACAACTGCATGCTTTGGAAAGTAAGCACTATACCCAGCTAAAAACTACACCTGGCTAAAGGCCGAGTGAAATAAATGCTGAAGTGACTATTTAAGCCTGAAAATCCATGTCAGGGTTGAGATCACTGAAGATGTGATTGTGCTGTCTGCAGGTAGCTTCCTCTGAGCTAGCTTCACTTTGGAGCCTACATCTGTTAGCCAAAATTACTGTGATATGAACAGCAAGAAGTAATTGTGTTGTATGGGACAAAGCTGACTAGAATTGAAAAGCTGAGTGGGGGAATTGCAGATTTTTTTTCAAAGTGTTTTCATCATAAGTGGAGCCCTTTGGAAAAAAAAAAACCCTAACAAACACTTGACATGTTGAGCTATTCTTTTTTAATGTCCTAGAAAGTATTTCTGCTACAAAGATTCCCAGAACTGTGTCCAGATCTCCTTTCAGTGATATTAGCCCAGGCTTTAAAGAAGAACAGACGAGTTCTTTCTTAATTGTTTTTTAATTGCGATCTCTTTTTAAATTGTTTTAAAAGCTGCTTTGTTTGTGGTAAAGAGGACCACTTCTTCTGTTCCCAGCCAGGGAACGGCAGCACAATGTGAAGACGCAAGAAAACAGAATATTGTATTCCAGTACAATGTATCCATTAGCGAGGGACAGGAGTCACTAGTTTTCCCTTGAGATTTAAAAAAAAAAAATGAGGAGGAGAAACCAAAGCCTGGGCACTGTGGGTGCCCCAGCTTTTGTGGTACGGGCTTTCCACGGTGCAGGCTGTGCCGCAGGCATGCTGTGGTAGCACTGCGCCCAGGAGCATCCCTTCGCCTCCCAGCTCGGTGGGCCTCCCTCTCTGCACCGAATTTGTCTGCCTTTCTGTGGCAGGGGGCTGTGGGGAGGCGCTGGGAGACCATCGCCGTGGGCATAGCTACTCTGCAAGGCAAGCAGGTTTCCAGCCCATGCAAAAGAAGAGCTCATTTTAATTCCCATATACAACTGTACAGGTAAAATAGGTTAGCACTGCTGGCAATGTGTGGGGCATGGAGGGAGCCAGGTAGGAGGAACCTGTCTCCGAGTGACTATATGTCCTTAAGCTTTCTGCAGGTGTTCAGAAGCTTTTCCTCAAGGTTTTCCCTTTACCCTAATGCAAAAGTACCCCGAGAGCCAAAAAATTTCAAGGACTCTCTGCACAAGACTCTACATGTTAGAGTTCATTCTCACAAAGAGAAAAATCCCACTTTTAAAATTGCTGGGAGTTCAAATTGTCCTATGACAATATTAAAAAATGGGATTTTTTTTTTCCCTAGAGTTTTCTACCCTTGTGCTACTTTTTGCTACTTACCAAACAAAGCGTTATTTTATTCTGGGCTGTTACTATCAGAAGGAAACCCAAAACTGTGATTAAAGTGTTGGGGCGTGTATGTGCCTATGCGTGTGTGTCTCTTCACTACGTGCTGCTGCACCTGAAATCTTGTGCCCTCAAAACTCTTCATTGAAAGGACAACCCTGCAAAAGGGGAGGGGAAAGGAAGTTGCATTATTTCAGGGAAACCAAGTTTCCAAGAACTTAAGGACTGGTCCAACACAACACTCAATTACATATATAATGCAAACAAAGAAGTGGTGATTTCAAAGCACGGTGTTCATGCACTTACTTTACTGGGGCCTCAGCAACTTTTACCAGCAGCTGAAATGCTGTCTAGGAAATCTGAAAGAGGATTTTACCTGCAGAGGTGTCCCCTCATACATGCGAGTCTGTATCCTCCTTGCATGAGGACCTGTGTGACTTCGTGTCTTGAGGAACCTCAGCTACACGTGAGGTCTGTGGCTGAGTGGTTGGTGGGGACCCGTTAGAGGTCCTGGCTTAAGGACTGACATGTGGGTTGCAACTGGGTTGTGTGACACTCTCTAAAGGATATTTGGATATTGTTATCCTTCATTATCTATATCTGTTTTTGTATTGATCTCATATTCACAGTTATCCATCTCCTCAATCAGTCATTGCATTTTCACCCTCAGAGCATCTTGGCCTGACTAAAATATAATATGAACCTGCTAGACCAATACTCTCCTTTTTCTGCTCCCATTTGATCCTGGACTCCGGCTTATGCTTAGCTAGTTTTTAATTTAAGTTTTATCCTGCTGCCATCTAGAAAATGCCTTCTTGTCTGCAATACAGTTTTTGTAATCCGCCCCACTTCCTGTAATTTAAGTTTTATCCTGCTGCCATCTAGAAAATGCCTTCTTGTCTGCAATACAGTTTTTGTAATCCGCCTGCCACTTCCTGAGCTAATCATCTTCAACAAATAACTCGATTTTTTTGTTCTTGTAGCTAGTGGATATAGCGCCAATTTAAGTTGCTTTTGCCTGTTTTTTGTGTGAAATGGACAGCTTGTGTAGTCTGTGGAAAACAATTTTAATAGGTTTGTGCCACACTGTGAAAAACACATGGGAATGTACTTTTAGAACTGAACCAAATAAAGCTAAAAGTTCTAGTTAAAGTAATATTTTACCTTTGCTGCTATGTAGTTACACTGCTTCATCTACTGAAACATGGATTAAAAAGAGTGTTCTGGTCCTTAGAGCCTTAGTTGTGTTGGGATTTTTGCATACAGTAGGAGGAAACGATAATTACATCTGATAATTGTCATATCTGTAGCTTGGTATAGAAGAGCACTATATTCATACCAGTTCTCTTCAGGGAGAAGAATAAAATAAGCAAAAATCCCATATTGCTTTATTTTGCATTCAGTTGCATCATTGGTATTTATACCAATGCCTTAAGCTTATCTCAAAGGCACTTTTATTAAAGCCACTTTCGAGACCACCCTAATAAATGTCAGTTGTTTTGTTTACTCTCCTTCTGAAGCAAAAGTTAGTTGTGATGGGCATGAAAGTTGTGTAAGTCTGTGAGCATAAGCAAAAGGTGGGTTGGGATTTCTTTGTATCAACAGCCACAAAAAGGTTTACTTTTGAATGAGGTTTAAAAAAAAGATATCTGAAAAATAAATTTCACACAAAAAAGTTTGCAATGAGTAATAAACAAACATTTGCCCTTGGGAGTTTCTTTGCTGGAAAGATCATTCCAGCCAGCCCTAGCTCTTTTTTCTCTGTTGCACTATTGCCAATGCAATACAGCAATACTCTACAGATGACAAGAGGGTTTTTTTTTAAAAGCAGGGTTGTTGGCTGGTATGAGTCCCCAGGGTGCACATTTCCAGGTTTTCCCAGCTCTCCCAAGGATGGTGGTTTTCTTACTTTTCCAACAGCCCCAGCAGGAGCAGCATGCCGGCTTCCCAGGGCGTTCGCCTGTGCCAAAGAGGGAGTGGAGCCACCCTGGTTTACAGCCCCAGGCGGCTGCTGAGACCAGGCCAGCCTGTCCTCGCACTCTCTCTGAGCCCTTAGTTATGTACGTAACTCCCTCCGAGTGCTGTTTGCATAAGGCTTTGCATGCGTTTGATATTAGCTTTGAGGAACAGCGCTTAGTTTTTCAGATGAAATTGGAGAGCCATTTGCTTAGCTCCCAATGCCAGGCTGCCGCGGGCTCAGGCTCTGCCCCGCTGCCCAGCGTCTCAGCCGGGAAGAGCATCCCTGCTCCCCTGCCAGGGCCGTCCCAGGAGGAGTCCTTTGATATCTTGGTTATAAAGAGCATATTAAGCCTGCTGCGAGGGAGGCATTGTTTGCTTATGGGGCTGAGGTAAGCCTGTTAAGGCTTTAATTTCACGTGTAAGGCAGCAAGCAATAGCTTTTCACTGGCACCAGATTTAAGTCACGCATGTATGCAAATCCAGACCTTTGCAGCAAGCTCCTATTGTCATTTTTGATGTCAAAGGTGATTGGCCTGATCCCAATAGGGGAGCAATTTTAAATAATCTTTCTGATTTACAAACAAATAGTAAGTATAATTCCCTGAGCTCCGGCTCCTTATACAAGTAACAGCGCATCATATCAACCATACATACAGCTGCTACTTGTGTTCCCTCTGAACACAAGAATGCAAAATGAGTTCTCATAGGAAAAAGCATACAGTTCTGCACTCCTTTTAATAAAAAGCAGGCTCCATTTGTAGACACTCTGCTTCGAAGTCCGTGAGAGAGACAAACCTGATCTGCTGCTTTTTGCCCCAAAATAGCATTACAGAGCCACTCCAGTGGGGAAGCTGCCTCGTCCAGCCAGCCACTGTGATGGGGTTCATTCCTGGGCAGGCTTTGAATAGATGGTACTGTGGGTGTGGGGGAAGGGGACCTGCCACAGCTGAGTAATTCATACCTTACTGTATGGGCTAAAGCCCAGAGGGTGAAAGTCCGAGCAAGTCGGGTTATTGCTTCCTGGTCTCCACAGATGGTTTTTCCATGACGAAAATGAAGCTTGTTGGCAGGCATGAGAAGGAAAATGTGCACTGCTTGGTGCCATGCTTTCCCTACCCTGTATCAAGGTGTAGGTGTCCCCAGGGTGTCCCTGAGGCTTCTCCCACAAACATCACGCAGCTGTAAAATGAGCACAAACAGAAAAAATAACCTAATGACTGTAGGTTTTTACTAGTGATAGGATACGAAAGAGAGAACAGCTTCATCAGACGAGGATCGACCTGCTTAGGCTGCCATTTCTGATGAGCTAACTGTAAATTGGCAGAATTCAACCTCTGAAAGATTTTTAAGTGGTTGTAACAGAGCGGTGATACAACACTGAACACACACACATGCGCGTGCGCGCGCTCGCGGATCAGTTCCGCATACCGTGTACTTTAAATACAACTCCCCAAGCTACTCTGTTCATGGCCCTGAAGCCTGAAATTGGAGTGATAGGATATAAGGTTATGTGCATGTCCGCCCGGCCTCCCCCAGCTGAGCCTTGTCAGTAAATACATTGGATTTCTCTACATTTGTGAATTCCAGGCGCAAGACTGCCGGCCGTCAACTGTAAGTGTAGGCCTAAGATGGTAACAAGGCAAACTGGCACCTTTTTTTTTCTAGCAGGATTATCTACCCTCATCAATCACATCTCATACTTCTAAACTAAATTAACAGTTTTCTATGTCAACTGAGTTTTTGTTGCCCAAGCTCAGCTGTGATCGCAAAGAAACAATGGAAATGTTTGCACACATAAACACCAGACACCTAGGCAACAAAATAGAGGAACCTGACCTGCTTGTGCAGGATGTGAAACCAGCTGTGAAACCCTGTGAAACTACAGGGAGGGCAGAGACGTGGTGGAGCAGCTAAAGTCACTGGAACACACATATTCATGGGTAGGCATTGCTCGGAAATGGAGGTGTAAAGGTAGAAGTAGTGGCTGTCAATGAATGTCAGGGATATGAGAGTGGAAGGAGCAAGGGAGGCTGTAGCTAATAGAAAGTTGATTTCAATCCAAATCATTTGGAGGAAGGAAGTAAAACCTCTGTTGGGATAGTGATGAGAACTTGCTAAAACACTTCATTCCCTCTCTCAGCCATCACACAACTAAACCTGCAGCCTTAAAGCTTCCTTAGCCACCATTCCTTCTCCTTTCCCCTCACTTGCTGCCTCATGAATCTCCACCTGAACTCATCTGTCCAGGTGTCTTACTGGATTTCTCCATGTCTTTCACTCCCCAGACTGAGCAACCTCTCATTACAGCCTGCAGGTTATAAATAATGCATCAGGAAGCTTCACTCTTTGTTCGCAAAATGTTTGGGCTGGCTGGCAGCATCTGCGTTTCCTGTAGTTGGTGTAATTGCTGAGTTTGTTAAAAAATATGCCCAACCTTGATATTTCAGGAAGGCAAATCTTGGGAGGCAGCTCTTGAGAGAACAGGACGTCATCTCTGCCGAATGAAAATGACATTTTCCTTGTGAGAGCAGCAAAGCCTGACTCTTACTGCAGGTCCCTTGAGAGCAGCAAAGCCTGACTCTTACTGCATCAGAGTGCCAGCATCTCTGTAGCCCTCCATGCACCCATCCTTTGCCTGCACTGGTGATGGGTCTCATCATGCCAGGCCAGATGTGCCTCATGCCCTGAGAGGGACCGTCCTGCAAGGGCTGCCATAGAAAGAGCTTGGCCACCACCTTGGGCAAGTTCCGTGGCCTTCCTCGTGCTCCATGGTCCTCCGTGCAGGACAGACCTGAGCTGATGTGGGTCACAGTATCCAGCCTCATAGACAGGCTGAGGATTTTTATCCCAGTATTTATATGCTTTTCCATGGTTGTAAGAAGTCTCAGCTCATATGAAGGGGTAGAAAGAGCATTTGGCAATTGGAAATCTTCCAGACTTGGAATAACTGAGGGACTAAGACATCCTAAACACATATCCCTGGGAGATTATACAGATTGATAATGGTTAAATCCTTCCTGTCTGGAACCAGATAGATGGCATTATAGCTAATGTGGCTCATTTGCCCTGACACCCTATGGAAGTCCCTGATGCACAAAATTTACCTGCCAGGCTCCACATCCATCTGGCAGGACCATTTCTTACATCCAAGACTGGCCAAGGAGTGCTTTCTGTGTCAGTGTAAGAAAGTCCATACAAATCCCTTTCTTGGTTTAGATTATATTGCTGTAATTGAAGGTTCGGGATTTAAAAGAAAAATTGACCAAATGCATTATTCATCTAATATCAGAGAACATAAAACTTCTAGGAGTTAAGCCAGGAAGGCCAGTAAGAACCAAGGAACACTGTATGTTACGAAGAATAATAATGTGTCTGTGTTAAGTGTCTGTATGATGCCGGGCAAATGAGTGGTTTTAAAATGTCTTAGTATAGATTGAATTGAGATGAATCACCTTAATTCTCAAGGACAGCCTGTCTCTGGCATGGAAAAAGCCAGCCAGTACATCCAAATGCACAAATGTGGGAGTTTGTGTATTCAAGTCTTCACTCCACCAGGGACTGCTCCGCACAGGATGTGTTTTATGCCTCAGCTGTAGGGATGAAATGGAATTAAAAGGTCAAAATACTCAGCAGTTTCACGAACAACAGCCCGGTGCTTGTCTTTCTCACGGTGGCCCCGTGAAGAGCTGCCCAAATCAGCCTTCATCTATCAGGCTCAAGTGCTTGGGAAGGTGGGTAAAGCATCAGGTATTTAGCTTGTGCCAAGCTGTGTGTTTCCCTGGCCACGCTGGTACCAGGATCTGCTTTACGTTGGATATGGAGATGTGAGGGGAACTGGAGGCTGCAAGGTGAGTGCATTAAAAGGAAAGGGATAACTGCAAATGCCTTGGTCTGCTGTGGGTGAGAACTGTAGATGTCTACAGAAGTATGGTTAAGCAATCACCATCTCGGCCTCTGCTTAATGTCTTGATCAGCCTCTAATTGCTGCTTCAGTGCAAGGCTTCCTGCTTGAGAGAGGCTGTGGAGCCACAGCAGCACCGCTCAGGGCTCAGCTGCTGCTTCTGTCCTCCTGCAATCACATTTAGGACTTACAGGTGTTACTGCTCTCTGAGCAGGACTTCTTGCTACAAATGATGGATTAAGTCAAAATGGCATTGCTAACTTTGCTTCCTCCGCCAACAACTTTGAATGAAGCTGATCAGAGATTCCCAGTGCCTCTACTGACAGGATCTGGCAAGATTTGCTCATTAGCTCAGTTTTTCCCTTGTCAGTAAACTCAGAGGTGCGTCCCACCAGACCCACTCTGTTACAGCTCCTGCTGAGCGTTCACATGGCAGCTGTGGTTTGGCTGCTGTGTCATCAGTATGCTGGTGACATTCTGCTCTGTGACTTTTTTTCAGCAGATCCAGATGGTGTAATTTCCCTTTTTTCCCCGAACCTGGCCCATACAGAGGGCTGGATGAGAATCAGCTGGCAGACAACCTGGCAAGAGGGGGTGCGAGGTGCAAGGTGCGAGGAGATGGGCGAAAGGAGCAACCCGAGATGCGGTTGCAAGTCGTGACTGCACTGTTACAGCCCGACTGTGCCCACCTTTGCCAAGGAGTTTGGCCATTTTTGCGTATTTCCAAAATCTGCTGGCTCTCAGTTTCCCACCTAATGAACTTTCCAGACAGTGTCTTCCAACACAACACCTCACACAATAGGACGGACCCTGATTCTTCATGGTCTCACCTTCAGATTAGAGTGTTGCAAGGTGCTGGCAGCTGCCTGTGACAAGCCTGGTGAGGCTTCCTCTAGGAGAGAATCTGGGGGCTCCCTGGCCATGCAGGGGGCATCAGCAATATCTCACTTATTTCTATCTGCTTCTGGGATCTGTTCTACCTAATCTACCTCATCAACTCCGTTATGGGATTTGGGCAGTTCCAAGTAACAATTTGAAGCACTCACCAGCCCAAGCCTAGGAGCTGGAAACAAACATAACAGGGTGATATTTAAATCAGACTTTTCTGTAGAAAGCCTGGATTTGGCAACATCACCTTGTTTCAACATTTTTGTTTGTTTGTTTGGGTTTGGGACTTTTTTGCCCCTTTTTTTTTCTTTTTTAAATTACCTAACTTTTGTTTTGGGGAAGCAAGAGTGAAAAGAAATGCTTGGAAACTCAGAGTTTCTGCTTTAACATTCTGAAAGTAGATTGAACTGATTTTCATATTTGCGGAGATCTTATCTAAAGAAGATAAACATTCAAAAACCAACAAAATGTTGCCTTTAATATGAAATTATATATCTATATATGCAGTTTATATAGATCTATGCAGTTTATATAGATATATAAAATTAGGCTTTTCTGACCTGCTACTAATCTTGAGTAGACAAGCATTTGAATGAAAAGGAGATGAATGATGGACAGCACAATGAATGAAGTCTGCTGAGATGATGACCAACAAAAACCTCCCATGTGAGGGGATGTTCATACTGTCTAACTCTGAAGTGCGTAAATGCATACCTAAACTACCCTGAAGCAGGTGAGGTGATTATCGTCCCTCAGTGAGCATTTCCAAGAGCCGCTGGTAGAACATTTCGTTTCAGAGCAATACTTCCAATCTGTACCTTTTTCCTGGTGGCCTGCTTTGGTCTAAAGACAGGTATTTTAGATCACACTTTTGATTTATTGTTGATGAACACTAGCTGGTAGGTTGGATCGATGTATAAAGAAGAGTTTGCTGCAGTGGGGCTTAACAAGGTGGTGTAGGGCAATCTATTTATTCAATTTATAGTGGTAGAAACACACACTGTAGCTACTGGCTTATTCTGACTATAAATAACATGTATTTGTCACTTTCAGTACTGGGGGAACCTGAGCAACAGGAACCTCTATTTATCTGCAGTTTTAGCTTCCTTCATGCATCACTGGTAGTGGAAATGAAACACAGAAAAAAAAAGATGAAAACTCTGCCATAAGCTTCAGTGGGGCTTTAACATACTGCAAGATGTTCCTGCAGGGTTTTCCCATCTGCCTTTACCTACCAGAGTTACAGGAGCTTATCCACCCACAGCAGCCACAAGGATAGAAATGTTTTCAAGATGTAAATGCTTCCGTGAGCATTAGAACCTGCTAGAGATGTCCTTTATCCAAAGATTTTAGAATGTGGGATGTTTGGTCTCCTACCTTGCAATCTGAATAAATTGTTTCCATTTTCTATGCATTGTTTCCTCTCCCCCCCCCCCCCCAAA
>NW_008794621.1:2734708-2739569 GCF_000699145.1 Aptenodytes forsteri | reverse complement strand
TCTTTCCCTTTTTTCCCCCCCCCCCCCCCCCATCAATAAAAAGGAATGAATGGTATTCATGACCGTTTAAGAATGGATGCAATGTGCTATAAATGATACATTTCTAAACAGTAAATTTCGTGCCAAAGAATTTCTTCCTTCTTCTCCTCCCCACTTTTCTACTGGTAACTGGTTACACTTTGCTGCTGCTTTAAAGTTTCCTTCTCCGTGCCTTTTCCATCATGAATTCTGTTTCAACTGGCCTTTGTGCAGTACAGTCTTATAAAGTATATTTCCCTATAAACCTCCAAAGAGCTGGGACTGTGTAAATGAGTGCTTCTGTTGCATGCCCAGAGGGTGCTTTTATGGTTTGGGAAACCACCACCTGGGGCTGAAAGTCCCAAACAGTGTATTCTCAGAGCTCCCCGGCGTCTGCAGATTGATGGCAAAGGGAGCAGAGATGTTTAATGAGCTAAAGATGCTTGGCAGTTTGGGGAATGGGCTTTGGAGCAAAAATGGTCATTGTGAGGATGGGGGGCAGAAAAAGGCCTGTGCCACGTCTGTAGCTTTTTTCAAGCAAACCTGCTGACCCTCTGCAAAGAGGCGGATTTCTTCCTTGTAGCTCTGTTGATTGAGTTCCAGGATCTGTGGCTTCAGGGACTCCTGCTAAACTCATACAGTCATGCAGGAAAGATTTTAAAATTACTAATAAAAACATTGGCAAATAGTTGTAGATGAAATCAACTATTGCTCTCTGAAATAATCTCTCAGGCTTTATCTCCATTGCCTCCACAGCTCAATGCCCTGCAGAGATGTGCAAGCCAGCACTGCACACAAGCTTTGTCTTGCTCATAAAACTAGGATGGGGAGGGTGACTATAATGACCCCCATGTTGCTTTACATGTCCATTTATGAGCCTAAAACACATTGACAACAAACGTTGTCAGCATTTCGTCCCTTCTTGCTCTAACCAGATGTTTCTGTATCCTGGTTTGCTGCTGTGAGAGATGGGGGGACAAGTGGGAATACTCAGTGCTGGTGTCAACTGGAGGTTGGCGTCATTCGGTATTGCACAGTCGTGCACTTTCGTGAGAAGCCAGACAGCTTCTCTGACAGCTGATCTGGAGCCAAGACACCAAAAGGTTAAGGTGCAGCTTCTCTGTGGCTGCTGCTGCTCAGTTTCCCATGGCGTGGGGAGGGACGATCCTGTGGACCCAGTTTACCCTCTCAAGTCCTCCCCGAGCGCTCGCTTGGCTGCAGTGCTCTACCATATTAGGAGCGTATGGAGCAAAGCCCAGGAGCAGGATCAGGAACTCTCCTGTCAATCTGAAGAGCTGCTGCTATATTTAGTAATGGGCACATGGGAATAGCAGCTTAAATGTGGGAGGGGGCTGCTGGAATGCTGAAATGTGTTTGAATCTACTTGACTCTTGATGGAAACTCTCAGATTGCGCTATCTTTAGAGGGTCTTGTGCAGAAATAAATTATATTTTCCTATTTTTGCAACAAAAAGAAAAGCAATTCAGCTGACGTATACCTCCACCACAATAGTTCTGATGAACAGCAATTACTGCACAGCAAAATAAAGCCCTCGTGAAGTGTTTATTTACCCCCTTGTTTCGGTCGCATGCAAACTAATCAGCAAATGTGTATCGCATTTAAATGTAATTATGGCAGCCATTATAATGTGAACAACAACTTAGTTGTGTTTTTGTTCTTTTTTCTTATTTTCATGGAGTGTTACTTGAAGATGAGAGAAAGAGACACCTTGTGTTTTAAATGCCTAAATATGAAAGTGAGAAAGTACTGTTAGGAGCAGGAGGACTTTCATTTGCAATTAGCACACTTATATTCCTCTCTATAAACAAACAAGCCCCCTTGCATCTAGTGACCATAAACCAAGAGAGAGCCTCCTGAATTATTAAATTAATAAAGGATTTAGTGTGGTGGCAGTCAGATGCTTCTGATGAACTACACTTTGTTTTAATGAAAATATACAGCTGTTCTCCACCCAGAAAAGCATGTTCTCTGGTTTTCAGCAAGAGCAGTGTTCTGTGGTTTTCTCTCCCCGTTTTCCACCCAGACTGAGTGCTCTCTGTGAAGGTCAAGTGACTCCTCCAAGGTCTGGTACTGAGTCAAGAGCTAAATAGGGAACCAGGATTCCCCTAGTTCCCACTCATCTGCAAGTCACTTGACTACATAATCTCTAGGAAAAGCATGTGGGGCCAAATCACCGTCAGGAAGGGGGGAAATTCAGGTGAAATCTCCTTGTGGTGATTGATTTCCTCAATGCATCCAGGGAGAGGCAGAAGTTTGGCACTAATGATCTACGGAGGGGTTGATGTTTATTTTTTTGCTGAACTAGGAAAAAAGGAGGCTCTAGAGAGTCCCGTGGTCCTGTTCTGGGTCTCGAATGCCCGAACCCATTGCCCTGCCTCTCGGCAGCACTGCAGTGTTATACCCATTCTGCAATAGCTTTGCTCTCCAGCCCTGTAAGCAACATACATGGCAGAGGCTGGGAAACCTGATGCAGCTCAAGGCAAATATTATTCCTTGTTTTTCTTCTGGGGCTGGTCAACTTCTCTCTACATGTGAACATGACTGTACATTTTTTCTCCAGAAAAAACTGTCTGCCTTTGTTTAGCATTTGTTTAGTGACATTCCTGTCTAACTCCTCCAGGTATACAACATATACCTAGTGCATACATAGTTATATATATGTGTGTATGTCTTGAAGGTATACACACACATCCATATAGGTACTTGCTTTAGAGCCACTAGTGCCCTTTGGTGAGATTTGCCTATTTTTGTGTTTTGTTCATTCTTCAAAAAATACCTCTTAATGAGTGTACAATTTGATAACAATATCGTCCGAGCAATCATTTCCATGATGATGCTGTGACCCAAGCCTGGGATGCCAAGAAGCACTCCTGCTCAGCCTGCTCTCGACAGAAACGTACCGCCCAGGTTAGGTAATGCATGAAAACCTGCCTCCTCCTGAGGCATACACAATTACAGTAATTTGGAAATGACTGGAAATGATGGTAATTCCCATCCACGCCTGGAAGTGCAATAATTAACTCCTGGGTCCAGAACTGCCATAGGAGAAGTTCCTGCTTTTTTTATTGGACTCTCTCTCTCTCTCGTTATGACAGATGTTCCAGCATTATGAAGGAAAGCTGGTTTTCTAGTGTAAATTCCTTTCTCTGGCTTCCTCCACTATTTACCTGGCATTTCATGTGTATACTGCTATATCGACATGGAGCTTTTTCTGAAAACTTGGAGGTAAATACACCAAAACAATGAGGAGACACCACAGCTTCAAAAGAAGCAATATCTCAATTGCTAGCCTTTGACTTGGCTTAAGTCAGTCTCTAAGCAGTTTTAGAAAGAAGGATGTAAGAAGGGTTCTTTCATTTTCCTTACAAGAACAGTCGTCCATTTTCTTTCTGTCTGAGCTGCTGCTGAGGAAAAAAGCAAAGAAAATCATGCTTTGTCCCAAAAATTAAGATTTTTTTTGCCAGACGGACGCAGTGCTCTGTGAATAACGGGATGCATATTGTGTGTGTAAATAAACAATCATCAGTACAGTCTGTAAATATGCAATATATACCCAGAGTTTGTCCTGAAATTTTTCTTACTGCTGCCAACTGAGCGTGCCTCTGTCTGGAACAAGAGCAGCGTTGTCCGACATGGGAAAGCTGTGGGGGCTGGACTGCCCTGCCTCAAAATGGAAGCTGTGATGCACTCAAGCACGTAGTAAACACTGCCTTGTCCATCTGCGGGTCTCCAACATGCATCATGGTGGGTCGGTAGCTGCTTAAGCTTTGGCTTATGGTAAATTAGCAAGTATCAAACACAGCTGTTAGCAGCCAGACTTCTAGAATGAATGTACTGCAGGGGTAGGAAGTGGGTGGACAAGGGTGGTTAGTCATGCCAGAAGCTTACAGGCTGGGTCTTTGAGGTCTAGAAATAATTAGTAGCTCATGTCCATGAGTGTGTGTCACAAAGATGCACTTGCACACTGTGTGACAGGGTCACCACGACTCAAAAGCCACCTCACCCCAGTGGGGGCTCACCCTTTGGTGTCACCGGATCTGGGGAGATGGATGGATCTTGAGTAAGACCTCTCTGCCAGAACACAGTGCCACACAGAGGATTAGTGCAGCTATATTCAGAGCAGTGAAGTGCCGATTTATAGGTGCAGCCCCTTCTCTTCACCTCTTCTGTACTGCAGGGGATTTTGAAAACAATATCTCAATGCAGTAGTTATGCTGTATAAGAACAAATGCCTAAAATTACCTGTAAGCAAGGAGCAAATCACTTTGTGTAGGTAATCACTAATGATAAGCATCTTCCTGTTTTCCTGTGCCACGGTCACTCTGCTTAGCTCATAGCCAAGTGGTGCCCTGCATCTGTTGACTGCCTGTACCTTGAAACACAAATTGATTGAATGATGAACACTTTCTAGCAGTCTAGAAAGTCTAACCATCACGTTAAGCTGACTTTCAAAAAAACTGTTTTGCTCTATGTCCTGGTTTCGGCAGGGATAGAGTTAATTTCCTTCCTAGTAGCTGGTACAGTGCTGTGTTTTGGATTTAGGATGAGAACAAAGTTGATAACGTACCAATGTTTTAGTTGTTGCTAGGTAATGCTTACACTAGCCAAGGACTTTTTAGTTTTCCATGCTCTACCGACTGAGAAGGCTGGAGGTGCACAAGAAGCTGGGAGGGGGCACAGCCAGGACAGCTGACCCCAACTGCCCAAAGGGACATTCCATACCATGTGACGTGATGCACAGTACAATCGCTCACCACCCACCGCCCGATGCCCAGCCAGTCCCTGAGCAGCGGCCCCCCCGGCCAGCTTTCCCCAGTTTATG
>NW_008794621.1:2707599-2734468 GCF_000699145.1 Aptenodytes forsteri | reverse complement strand
GCAGGGGAGTGAGTGAGTGGCTGCGTGGTGCTCAGTTGCCGACTGAGGTTAAACCACGACACTCTACTAGACTGATCAGGGGCATAAACATTTCCTGAGCAGAAAAACCCATAATTTGGCACACGGTGATTCACTGGTTCAGAGGCCTTGATCGGTGGGATATGAAGGAGAGGTTAGGGAGGGAGGTTTCAGAGAGGTTGGAAATGTTTCCTTCCTTTGTCACTGTTCAGCTGTCCTTTTCCTCGGAGTATTGACTCAAAAGATCAGACATCACCCTGTTCAGAAGTGTTTCCTTGTGTCAGGTATCCAGCTGCTCCTCTGTTTGATCTCTGTCTGTATCTGTCTAGGTTCTTGTATCACTTTCATTGCTATTATCCCTGCAGATAAATGAACAAATGCAGTTGCAACTTCCATTTCTCTCCCAAGGAAATAAAATCTAAAATTTCTCCCTTTGTCTGATAACTGCAACCAGAAGAACTGTTGGAAAGGGCCATCCGGGACAGCACTTGTTTCCAGCTCAGGCAGGGATGCTTCTTAGCTCCGAGAGAACAGTACATCACTGATCTGTTCTCCTCCGTGACTCTTCTCAATCAATGTTAGCCTTGCTTTGCTCAAAATGGCTCAAGATGCCTAAAACCAGTCTCCGTTTAGCACATTGAATTGTATTTGTAACTGGGAAGATAGATAATAGAAATACTTGCTGAGAAAATGGGAGCCTTTGAGAGATAGTTGTTGGCCTTTTATTTTAGAAAATCTATGAAGTCAAGGGAAAGACTTTAATTATTTCCAGTGGCCTTCAGATATAGCCGTAAGCATCACACTGGAAAACGCGTGGGTTTTTGCCCTCTATATCCAGAACTGATCTGAGAAGGAAGATACAATAACCCCCTTAAACACACCTCCCATCACCAGCTAAGAGGGCACTCTAGGTTTATCATCCCTTGTTTCAGTGATGGATGATGCTTCAGACAGTCAGTCCCAAAGAGTGTGAAGAGTAAAGCAAACGAACCCAGCTGCTCTTTACTCTAGCAGGCACAAGAAGTCTTTATAGACTAGATAAAACACTGTGTTTTCCTGTGTAGGGTTCTCCATTCCTGAACAATCACTCTTCTCTAGGGTGGCAGAGAGGGATGTCCTCACTGTAGCCCCCCTCTATGTCAGTCCTCCTCATGCCTGGATCAGTGTTGCACTTATGCAGACATCGCTCCAGGCATTGGCCCATGCCTTGGTGCCCTGACAGAGACTTTGCTTACAGTCCTCTTCCAGCTGTTCTAGGGGAGCTGGGGCACTCCTGAAGCCTAAAGTCCACAGCCCTCTCATCGGGCAGCCTGCGCCTCAGCTGTTTCCCCTTCTGCATTTAAACTAAGCCTGTTCATGGATCTTGCATGTAAAAGGATGATAAACATTCAACAGCTCTTCTGTATTTGTCTTCTGTCAAGTTAAATAATCTCCTCGGCAGCATCCCATGGAGTTTCCTTGAGACACGGGATAAAGACCAACGATCCCCACCGCCCCCCTTGCTGAACACCGAATGTGCAGAGTGGCACAGGCACAGGCACATGCTCACAAAACCACCAGGGTGAAGGTTTTCTCCAACTACCGGCAAAAACTGCCTCACCCGGGACTTGGTCTGGCTCCAGATTTCATGTGCTTCAGCCACGGGCTGCTTGTCTTGCTCTGAGCAGCCCCACGTGGAAAAGTCAAATCGGTGTGGAAAAGTCAAACTGACGAATACTCAGGTGGGATCTGGGCTCCCTACCAGAACTAAGGGCTTTGAGAAACTAGCAATCTGTAAAAACCATGGAGGTTGGGGACAAGGGGGAGAGAAGCAGGTTTTGCCAGAGAAAAGAGGTGATTTCATGTGTACTTGAGGGAATGTGAACTGTTCAGTCTCAGAGATGACAAATGAGGTTAAAGAAATTTGTTGTTTCCTGTGGATGTTGCATTAGTTTTCACCGGGAGTCTTTAATTCCCTGTATGTTGAGAAGGGAAAGTTTAGGGTTGAAAGTGTAGAGGGATCGTTTGGGGGGAAAGGTCTTTTTTCGAGATAGCTGAAATCCTGGGAACCACAGTCATCTGTTTGCAGAAAGCTCCTCACAGTCCATGCAGCTAGATTTCTGCCGTCATAAATACTGTCCTTTCAGGACATGTTTGCTAAATCATGTCCAGTTCACTATCATTTGCCAGCCTCGTTTAACTTCATTAGCTCTCTGGCCCAGTTCATATTGTTTAAAATGCATAGTGTTTCTTGGGAATGGCACATATGAAATTATGCAAACTGTTTAGAATAGCTTCACCCCAAGCATTCAGCATGGGTAAGTTAAAAGGAATTTGAGAGAACTGCATTGTACTGACATGTTTCATTAAGGCCAGTAATTAAGTAATGTGTGTGCATGAATACATGTGTTTGACAGTAAGAGAAACGGACGGTAGCAAGCAGCCTGGCTCCCAGTGTAGTATAGCCATGTAGGGCTAGATTCTGTGCTGCAGTGCTGCCTGGTTTGGCAGAGTTAGAGCAGAGCTGAATTTGCGCTTTTTTGTTTCCTGAAGTAATGGCAGACATATATGCATGTACTGAGCATATAGCCATACTGCAGCATTGGAGGACCATCTACAGTTTGGGCTAAATCAGCAGGACTGTATGTATTGATCCAAGATTTGATCTGGCCAAATACTCAATAGATGTTGCGTATTATCATTTGGGGGTGGAATTTATTTTTTACTTTTTTTTTTATTTTCCCAGACTACCCTGACATTGCCCCCTCCCCAGCAGTATCAGAATGGTACTGATAAAGTATATCCATTTTACCAATGTAAAGGAAACAAAGAATTTATGAAAAAAAATGCGTATGCCAGCCTATCAGTCTGATGGACCCCATATGCATTGCCCCTTGCTGCACGGAGAAGACTGGCTGGGCAAGGGTGACCCTGAACACAGTCAGGGCTGGAGCGGAGCTCAGGCCGCGTGAACAGCGTTACCTGACTCTTACCTCACTTCTGGGCCCAAGGAATAATTGCTGTGGTGGTTTGTTCCCTTGCAGTTACAAATACAGCAGGGGACTGTGCTGGATGGAAGTGCTGCTTTGTCCCTAGCGAGGTGCAAATCACTCTGCCACTTTTGTGAGGTGCAATGCCTTCTGAGTCAGCAGCTCCTACTGAACCTGCTAATTGTTAAATATCTGTAATTACCTTCTAACCTCTCTCTCCTTCTTTTTTTCCCTTCCTTTCAGCACATTCTTTGCTACTGTCCTGCTAACCCAGGCACCTACCTGCATGGGAGTGGCTCAGTTTGTTCCTAGATTGAGCATCTCCCTGTAACTTGCATTAAGTGGTTCAGAAGGGTAAGGCTTACAGTAACAGACTGTATTCTTCCAGAAAGGGTGTGGTTTAGGTCAAAGGATAAGCATGTTGTTGTAAAGATTGTTGAATAGTGATTAAAAACATCGGGAAATTAGTTGTTTATTCAATGAAGTGGAAGGCTGTGCTGGATTCCCTGGTGAGACAGCAACAGGTTGAGGCACTGTGGCGTGATCCGGTTGCTCTCCTTTCCCTAAAGCCTAAGTGCCAACTGGGGCCACGGTATGAAACTGTTCCAGGCTCCCATAGCCAGGGCAGGATGGCTTGCCTGCACCAAATGATGGGCTCTCACAGTGGGGTGGGAAGTGCAATACCATTTCCAGGCTGTTTTGCCATCCTGAGAGGTTTGCTTCCTAGGAAAACCCTGCCTGAAACAGCGTGATTCCCTCTGCAAGGCTACACGAGCTGGCATTCAGAGTAGGGGACTTCCCATCCTCAGGGTGCAACCTAGCCCTAAATAATGCCATATTCCATGAACTCCCCCCACCTTTTTTCTTAAATGCTCCGATTCTGTGCGTTTCATTTGGGGAGGTGCTGGTGGCTGGGATAAATTTTTCTCATCCCATTGTGTTTAGGAAGACGCTGATGGTTCTGCACAAAAGGTCCCACTTACATTTCAGTCATCCGCTGACACGTGAAATGTTTTGGACGCCTTCTGTCGGTGATTTACAAAGCAATAAATGAAATAAAAATAAAGAAGGAACTGTCACGAATGCCCATTCCACATCTCTCTCTCTCTGGCTGTCTCTCACACTTTATTGGTATAATTTTAGCTCGTCTCCCCATGTTCCCTTAGCAACAGATGAGGAGGTGGCTGGCTGCCTGTCCTCGCTGCTGCCTTGCTCAGAGGACGTGGCGTGCGGTGCCGCTTTGCCTCCTGCCCCGTGGGATGCTGCTGGGAGGGGAGCTCCTGCGGGAAGACCCACAGCCATAAGTACCCGGAGATGCTGTTTTGAAGTACCAGATGGGACTCAGGCAGGTTTTTCAGATGGTACACTGAAATTCTTTTGGTGATTTTGAGTTTTATAAGAAACATGCCGGCAATGTTGCCAGGTCTTGCACACTTTATCGTATTACTATGTTCCTGATCAGAAAGAGTTGTCTTTAAAATCTGCCACCGCTAGCACAAGGACCTGGCTAGGTCAGCTGGAGAAGGGCTAGCAGTTTCCTACACCTCCTCCCAACAGAAGGCAGCAGCTGGGCTCAATTGTTGGGCCACCTCAGCTACCGAAATACAGTGATCCCATTTCCAGCTCCTCAAACACCTCCTCCCTGGTGGGCACTGGTCTGGGGCTGAAGCTGCTTGCTTCTGCAGCATCCCTGCCTGGGAAGGCTCCTGGCAGAGGGTTGCCTGGACCCGGCAGCAAATCTGGCCCACAGGGATCACAAAGATGGAGGTGTCTCACTGCCTTTGTGGTATAATCAAATACTGTTTTCTACATTTCATCATGCAAGAGTGGGTTAGAAACCTCAATGGCAGAGTCCATCTGCATTTCTAAAAGTCCCATCTGTAGTGTGCTTCCCCAGAAGTCCTGGCAAAGCATGACCTGGATTAGTGTTTTATGCTTTTTGCTACTGATAGCAAGGAAAATTGCAAAGTAACAAACAAGCTGATTCAATGCCATCTACACTGTTCAAGCAAAAGGGAGACAGGAAAAGGCAGGCAGAGCAGGCAGACACCAGCCATTTTATCATCTTCCCAGGCCCCTCACCTGCATGTCCCTCTCTGTCTGTTGTCATCTTTGGGGGCAGGAGTTTGGTCACCGCACTTGTGCTGTCATAGCCGCATCCACTCTGAGATGTGTGGGTCAGGAAGAAAGCTGTTAGGCTCGGGAATAGAAAGTAGATGTGAAACATGATGCCCCATATCCTTATACCTTGTGCAGTCCATAGGTGACATCTGTCTGTGGCTGAGTCCTGCTCAGGACAGGAGAGGAAGGGCCATCCGAGACTCATACACAGCTCGATTAGGCTGGTCTGCGCACCCAGTTTGGCCATGGTCCGTATTGCCTGCGGCCCCCTGTGACAGCTGATGGGAGAGGAACAGGAGCTCTGTCCTGCAGGTCCCATCATACCCCACCGCCCTGGATGCTCCTGGCACGTGGGGTGTCAGGAAATTCCCAGCTGGCTGGCTAGAGCCAAAACCTGGCTCCTCTGCACCTCCACCAGACTGGGCTGAGGCTTGACCACTCTCCGACTGGTATCCCCTTGGCTAGAGCTCCTGTATTTACTATGTTTCTGCTTGCAGAACAAAGCTTCTTGTTCAGCAAGGAAGCACGATTGAAATAAAGGGCCAGATGTTCTCAGAAAACCGTAGTTCAGGGGAAACACTTTGTCAGTCTCATTCTGTTAAATTTAGCAAGATAAAGCCGCTCGCATTGGAAAGAGCCTTGTCAAATCAAATCAAACCTGTTCTGCTCTAAACAGTCCTGTATGGACATGTATCATCCCAGTTTAAGCTGGAACAACTGCATATACTGCCTGAGACGCATTTCATGTCTCCCTCCCAGATTTTAAGGCACTCATACAGCCAAAGCAAGCTGCAGTCATCTGCTGTGTAATTCCATGCAAACTGTGGGCTTGGGCTTCAGTTCTGCACGTGCAAGGGCTTATTAGAGATGCAAGAGTTTGGGACATGCAGAGCTAAAGGGAGAAGACCAGGCTTCCAATAGACAGGTGTCCAAGTAAAAGAGTTACCTCAGAAAGGTGCTTTGTCTTCTTCAGAAATGCCTGAATAGTTCCTGGTTTTGCACGACTGAGCACCAGCCCTGCTTTCCCATAGCGTGGCAATATGTGGTTTAGTAGTGGGGCATGCCTTTTCTGTCTGGTGTATGTCTCCAGGTGCCCAAAATAAGAAAGTCTCTTGTTCTTGAAAAGGTAACATAGTTATGTGACTGTGGGAGGCTGGAGGAAGGGTTCGCAAACTTCTCCCGTGGGCAAAGTGACCTTAATAGAAAATCTCATTACTTTATGATGCAGGGTGTACTGCAGTGCTACTCCATCCACATCTCTTCTCTGAGCCTGCTCAATGTCATTATTGCCAGCTAAAGCCCATGTGCAAGCATAAGGAGGGAGTAGCCTTCACCTGCAGACCTGGGTGGAAAGGAAGGAGAAAGTTCAGTCAAACCTTTTGTTTCTGTTTTACTCACTGGGGAGAAATTTAGAAGACTTAAATTCAGGTGAGCTTTGCAAGTATCAACAAACAAGCTCCAAGCACAGGCCCTGAAAACAGGACAGGACAGGGCTCAGAGGTGGCCAACCCCAGAGAAGCATAAAGGGCTTGCTTTCCAGGGAGGCAAGATGCACAAAAGGAAGATTATTCTGTTTGACTACCGGTTTGAAAACAAGTTTCTCCTGACTCCAAAGGCTTGTGGGCAGAACTGAGCCCCTGACTGAGAGTCCACCAGAGTCAGACTGGGGGCAAATACAGACCCAAAATAGACCAGCTCCGGCGGTGAACAGAAACCACCAGCTGTTGACAGTACAAAAACTATTCAAAAAATGTGTACTGCCTGGTGCAACTTGGCTCCTTCCCTCTGCCATGAGTGACAGCTGTAGAGAAATCTTTGGAGAGGCCGAGCGTGCCTTTCCCATTTCCAGAAACAGAACCCATCTTGGCTGACCCTGGCTGAGGGCTGCACTGATTTACATGCCAAATGCTCCGTCCGGAATACTTGTCTGGTCTCGGAGACAACGTAAAAAGATACAGGATTAGTTATGATAAGCTGTGGATCCAAGTCGCTTCTTTCTACTTCAGCTCTTCCAAGAGACACATCGAATGCGTCCATTCATCTTCCTGCCTTCTCACCACTAGCTTTTCTAGACTCAATGCCAGTCAGTGTCACTAGTGCTGAGCAACTAGATCCCATACAGTCACACTGAATGACACAAACACCATGGAGCTTGCTGCCTTTGGGACAACCTCCCATTCCCCAGGGAAGCTCAGAGACCTGATGAGAGGTACCGTGGGCTTTCACTGGCCAGCTGCACTGACAGAGGCGCCAGTTTGCAGTGCTTAGACTTGGAAGTGGGTGGAAATCAAGTTATATCCTAGAGAGCTGGACCATCTGCCCCCTTGATGCTATGCAGCCTCACACTCCACTCTGACAAGGGCTCCAGGGCACTAAAAGGCAGTCCTCATCCCTTTCTAGTCTGTGCCAGCATTTGCACGAACTCTTTCCCTACATTGTGGGAGGTAAAATATTTCTTGGGTTCAACCATAATTCCTCCCTGTTCCCACCCTCAGATCTTCTGAGAGACTGGGGCCATAGATTTAAGAAGTATTTGAAAGTGCCTTTTTAATTGTTCTAGGTAATAACAGAATCTACTTCAGGGACTTAATTTGGGAGTAGTGAAAAATCCTATCGGAGCCCCAACCCTAAAGTGAGTTAAATGGGTAAATTGTAGTGAAATGTAGATATTTCTGTGCCTGCAGAATTGTGTCCAGCTTTTCAGAATAACACCGATCTCTTTTAGACACCTCAAATGCAGCGCAATGTTGCAAACTTTGGTTCTCCGATTTTAGGCTGGAGGATATTTTAGGAAAAAGATCATCCTGGCCAAGCTGGTTTTTAAACTCTTTTCTAAGCATCCACAAACAACCAGTCCTGGATATAACCTCTGAGTTTGATGGACTTTGTTCTTTTCTGCTGTTATCTTCTTACACACGTTTAGCCAAAGTAACTGACCTGGCTTATACTGAATAAACTGTCTCAATGGGATTTTATGCAGCAGCAGGCAGACCTAATTTGACTAAATAAAGCACATGCTGGCCCATAGTTATCTATGTCAGCAGTGCCTGAAGCAACAGCTAATCTCAGTATGGTAACTACTGAAGTACCCTGGCCTATCTTGTATTATAGGTCCAAATTACAGGCCACAGAGGGAGGCAGGAGAAAACCTGGGAGTGTGACATTCTTCAGCATGAGGAGTCCTTAATAAACCTGGAGGTCTTTAATTTAGTCCCTTCCTGCAAACTACATCCCATCACAGAGTAAGTGGATCTGAAGTAGTCTCCTTAGACCTCTGCCAATACATGTACTTACTTATGCGTTCTGCGGGCAACAAAAGAAATATATGCTATTTTCTAACCTGCATCTGTGCGTGCCAATGTCTGTACACCTTGTAAAACCCACTTCCGTTATGTGTGGGGTCCAGCCTACTCCTGCATGTGATAGAAAGCCAGCCTTCCGAACTGCCTTCTCCTCTTCCTTGTTCTCCGATCAGGTGAAGCAGTATCAGAAAAGAAACAGTCATCAGGATTGTCTTTTAAAACTGTTTTCAAATGTCTCCTTGTTACTATGACTGGACCTGAGGCAATGCTAGATGTGCCTCAAAAGTCTGCTTGAAATTAAAATGCTTATTGCACGTATCATTGGTCATGATTGCGAATGGCTGGCATTCACATGAAAAGACCAGCTCTCCGGGCTCTCAAGTCTCTGAGATGGATAAAAAATGACTGGTTATATTAGTCAGTATAAAGTAAAAGCTCTACTTTCTACCTTTGTGCATTGTTTATGCACAAAGTTATCTATGTATTAATGCTAAGGATATTGGGTTTGCCTCTTCTCATCATCCTCTTTGCTTCCCTGTGTACTGACTGCCCCTACCTCGAGAGCACTGGTTCATACAGTGCGTGCTTAGGCAAAGGAAAACAAAGGTAGACTCATTTTTCCTTGTCTGACTGTTGCTTTCTTTTGTTTAGATATTCTCATTTCAAAGATGGGCTGGAATCATACTTCTGTCAAAAAATGTAGTGGTAGCCATATAGAAAAACTAAGCCTTAAAATTACCTGGATATTCTTAAAACTAGGGAGGAAGTGTCATCTTGCTAAATTTCACAGTCTCCTACAAGGCATGGGACCACTTTAAAAAAGTCATCATAATCTTTTTTCTTCCCCTCCGAAGTAAGCAAAGGTCCCTGTTTTAACCACCCCTCTCAGAAACAGTCGGACTGTTCTCAGCAGAGCTTACAAAACAAGCGGCTGTGTAGTTTGAGACACTGAAACCATATGGAAAACTTCAGCTAAAAACTCAGGTGAGGTTCATAAACTAGTAAGAGCACATGATCTAATGCTACAGTAATGGCTTTTCAAGGGCAGGAACTGGTGAAATAGTTAAGATTTCAAAATATAAATGGCCGGACACTGTTGGCATTAGGGGAATCAGTGGAGGGCAGATAGTATGGCCAACTTCCATCATTTTGCCTTTTGTGAGTCAAGGACTCCTCCCTTTTTTCTGAAAAGAGGGCATAATTAATATTCCGATGATAGACAGAATCTCTCTACAATCAAACCTAAATAATCTGCAGAGGTGTGCACTACACATAGCAGTTTGTGTTGGTGTATTAACAACACTTCTGTGTATACTTCCATGTGTTATACCTGCTTACTAGCAATGTTATGCTGTAATTATCCTCCCCGGGAATCTTAATTATTAATTAATTAATTTCATGTCAATGTCATTAATTTCAGCTCATCCTTTTTCCAGTGTATGTACACACGTGCACACACATACACAAATACGATGTTCAGCTGCCAGAGCTGTGTGTCTGAGTTCATACACGCAACACTTGACAACTGTTTTGAGAGCATTTCTAATAAAGAGTACAGTAACCATTAAGTTCAGGAGCAAGATCAACTAGTATTTCTGAGCTGCTCTTTAACTTCTCACCCTGTAATTTATCTAGTAATTTTTAAAATTACCATAGTGTGTGTCTGTCTCGCTAAGGTTATATGGGATTTCTCATGGATAACAGTGTATAAGCAGCTCTTTGTCTGGGTCAATGTGAATTTCTTCACAGCAGCTACGGAATCCCCGTGTACCCGGCAAGGGCTGATGCACTGTGGCTAATGGATTTCTCCCTACCAAATTGGTAGCTTTTAAATTCAGGCTGCATGTGATGAAAGTCATGCCACGTCCTGACTTTGAGCTCAATTCCCTCTTCAGCTTACTTTCTCAGTCCATACTTTTGAGAGATCAATTTCCCTGCTGTCTTCTAGCAGATTAGAACTCTGTGATTAATATGTAAATTATTTTTGTTCTTTTTATTAGCTTTATGTGAATTATGTTTAACCTATTGGTGTCCTCCATATTTCCAAACATGTCATACTCATCCATTTCAAGGATGTAGGGCATTTGCTGACAGAATAATCAAATCCATACCACTGTGTAATAAAAGTAACTGAAGGGAAGGATGTGATTATGCGGCTGGGGTGAGCTATCATGGCTTCAGTCTTGCAGAAATGTTCTCCTAGGTTTGGCAGTGCAATGCAAGGTTTTCCTTTGCATTTCCCAAGCAGCCCTTGGGAAGTAGCCCACTGTTGTCATTGCAGCTGTTTCATGGATGGTTCCAGTTGTTCTGTTATTTATTTTGTAATCTCTTCCCCAACAGTCAAGGCAACCTAGGGAGACAAACACAACAAGCCTGAATTTCTAGGGAAGAACATAAGGTAGACGCTGGCAACTTGTTTCTCCTCCACTGTTCCCCTCACCGCCTCCCCTGTCTCTCATTTTAGCTAATCCTCTTTGCCCAAATCATTAGCTAGCAGAAAATGGTCAAGCAACACATGTTGTGTCTCTGTGATGAGCCCATGCTTGTGCTCCCTGCCCAGGAGCACCCAGAATACAGGAATGACCATTCTGCATCAGACCAAAGGGGCCCCTACCCCAGGCTGGGGATTTTCACGGCAGCAGATGCCGACAGAGAGAAATAACCACATTCAGTATAGGCGTCCCCATCTGAGTTAGTCATCTAGGTTCCCTCCGGACAAAAAATTTCACCCATGTGAATGTTTGAGTCACCTACCCTAAAGCAAATGCTTAAAATAGGGCTAATGAATTGCTCCCTAAAATGTGCCTGTTTCTCTCAATGCAGCATGAAGAGAGCTGGGGTGAGTAGGTCAGCTGCCCACATCTCGATTATCAGTGTCTGAAGTCAGGCAACATAATTCCCACTCACACAATGTTTTAAGACAAAACCTTAGGTTTTCTCAGGGCTCAATCATGAGGGAGGAAATAAAGGAAGGAAAACCAGACTATTATTTGAGTAAAAACAGTAAATGCATGAAAAAAATTGGAATTAACATCTTTGCTATGACTGTGCTCATTATTCTACTTACACTCTCTGCAATCTCATGTCTTCCTTAAGTATTTAAGGTGTAGGTTTTGGAGGCATGGGCTGTGTATTGCTGTGTTTACATGCTGACAGAGCCAACAGAGGTTCATTTTTATTGGTCTTCTTTTAAGGCTCATGGAATGTGTATATTTTATTCCAGCAAGCTACTCTACAGAGAGGGTTGTTATCCAATAAACAAACATAGCCTGGAAGAAATAAGGTTTTCCAATGATGTTTCTCTGCTGAAGCTGTTTTTAGGCATTCTGGTCTATGCATAGAGAATATATAATGGCCCATCTCTGTTGAAAAAACTTGTCTTCGTGATGAAAGGCAGGAGGGATAATTCAAGCCTGGTGTCTGGTTTCTATTAATTGAATTAAAAATAGTGAGCTAAAATACTGTTTTCTACCAGCTCTCCCTGAAGCATCAATCCACATATGCATAGCTGTCTAGGGGCTGAAGTTCAAGAAATACATATAAAGAAAACCCACAGGGAAAAAAAAAAAAAGGAAAAGAAAGAAAAACAAAAAGAAGAATTGAAAACTTTTTTTTTTAAATCCAAATTTATTTTTTTTAAAAACAAACTTTCATGAGATAATACATCGAACGGGATATTCAGGGCACTTTAGTTTTAGGAGTGGAAGTCTCAATTACCACCTCTGTATTACTGGCCTAAGTAGGAGAGGGAAAGATGCTGCTGCCACCAGTAAGTAGGAGGTGGTGTAGGAGTTACATGGGAAAGCTTCTTCTAATCCTGGTTGTAGCACTGAGACAAGTCTTCCATGAAAATGATGGGCAAAACCTTTGAATGAAAGATAATTCTTCGTTGTTCCTTGTTAATCTCTTTTTCTTATATACAGGAGAACAGGACAAACTGAAAACCACAGGTCACTGTGAGAGCCACTGCAACACTTAAACCACCGTGCTATTGCAACTAGTATAAAAAATAGGAAGTTAGTAAATTATTTTCATTGTATTAAAAGTAATGTATTTTTTCAGCTCCTGTCAATTATTTTTTTCTTAGAGTAATCTTGGAATATGAAAGAAATATTTCAGTTTCCCTGTTCTGGCAAAGATCTGGGAAATGAATGATGAAAATCAAAGAGATCAAGTATGACTTCGAAGACATGGTCTGTCTGGCTTCCCTGCAGAAGTGCTTTGCAGCAGCCGCCTCTGAGGTGTGTTTGACATGGTGTGTAAGATCTAGCAGCTTTGCTCTAATTCCACAAAGTAGATATAGGGAAAAATACTTGGCTACAACATGTTGCAGGCCAACCAATAAGAAGAAAGTCAGTCCTTGGAATGTGTTATGAGAAGACGGTCCTATGGCCGAGGATTTTTATTTTAACGTGCTCCAAGACAGCAAAGCCAAGTATTTTCTCTTACGTCTAGATTCCTGAATTAACGATCACCAGAGGCTTTTGAAGGAGCATGAGTCAGTGGTTTCACTTGAGGGCACCAGACATATTCAAAGTAGAAATGAAGGGAAACTGTCTTTTTAATATGCTTTGGGGATAAATACAAACGAAAAGGAAAATTCATGCTCATCCAGCCATCAGCTTCAAAATGAAATATAAACAAGAAATGTCAGCCTTTACACTCTTCAACTTTATTCTGAATCTTTAATATTAGCATGTGTATCACAGTTGTGTCTATATGGGCACGCACACATAAATAACAAATATATAAAATATGCACTTCATGTATACATGTGTATGTGTGTGTGTGAAAACTGGGAGTCTCTATAAACTGCATTGATCACTTCTGACATGCTAACTTATAAATAACCCTCATTGAGTCTACCAAGATTCCACCTAAAGCATTCATTGTGTTTCCTTTGAATCAGCATGAATGCATAAAGAAGCCTGGAAATCTAAATGAGTAAATGATCACTTGCCAGCAAATGACGACTCTCTTGTGATCTATGACAACTGGATGAAACTAATGTAAGAACCATTAATTCAGATGGAAATAATAATAATTAAAAAAGCTTCATGGAGACTGCAAACTGCTTAATCAGGGTGTTGCTTCTAAAATTTGTCTGCACTTTTATAAAATAATCCTATTAGCATAGCATATCTGGAATACATCTTCCGGGACTTTAAGCTAATGCAATCAGAGATAGAAACAGTATTTCATCCAGCTCAAATCTCTAAATCTGCTTGTCGTCTAGAAACGTATGGATGCCACATAATATTTACGGTCTGTGCCACTCTACTAACAAGAGTTAATTATATCTTATTATTGCTGAGTGGTGAACCTTTTCATTGTGATAAAATATTGAGCAAGCTAGTAAAAAGGAAATAATGGCTTATAGTAATCTTACCTAGTGTAATGCTTTGCAGCGGCTATAAAGCTACCCACCTCCCATCTATCAGTGAGCCTGGTGATTACTTATCAATAGCAATTGAGCTGCAGAGTTCTTCCTGGGGATGAATAAAAACCTGCGGAGACCCGATGATCCACATCAGTCTGTTTACTATGGTCAGCCGGTGGGTTTTCAGACACAGGGCTCACTGCGGTCAACACTGTAGTTACAAGGAAGGAAGAGGGAGAAAGAGATGTGCAGGAACGTGTGCCACACAGATGGCAGTTTTTAAGGTCCAACCAATATTGAGTCTGTACTATTTAGGCCTCCATCTGGCAAGGAACTTAAGCGTGTGCTTAACTTCAAGCAAATGAGTAACGCACTTCAGCCCAACCCATGATGTTATTGGAAAGCCCCATAAGCTCCCTCACAGCATTCCCAGTCATCTTGGCAGAATTCCTTTATATTTTCCATATTTTCTTTATATATACTTTCTTTATATATTCTTTGCCTATTAAACAAGCAAGTCAGAGTTTTGCAAAACCAGGACCTCTGCGGCTGGATGTCCCATGCACTAATTATTGCTAATTTGTCAGCCTAGTGAATTCTTTTGTTGCCACTCAACACGCACTTGAATTTATAGTCCTCTTCTAGCTTTTAGGAGAGCCTGGGTAGCCTTGTTCTTCCTTTCATTGTAACACACTATTTCTTTCTATGTAAATATATATAGTTTCATAAATTCTTTTCCTCCAATTATTTAGAAGAAACTTTTTTTATACTTCAAAATTTCAGATGTGAAAGCCTGAGGAAAATTGCCCAGTGAAGATAAGCATATTTTTGAACCCCCTGTTTTTGAAGATGCTGGTATTCTGCTCTGACAATGGTTCCTGGCCATCAGTATGAGTCACACTTTCAAGTCACTGATGATTTCCTAAATTAATCTGATACAAATAAATTCCCCGTTATTGTTAGCCATGAGTATCTCTTTTCCACATGATTGGATTTGGATGGGAAAAAAATGTCCATTGCGAAGTCACCACCACAAAAAATGTCCATCTATGAGAATTGCCATTTCTTTCTGTTCTTCTTATAATCGCTCCTGTGTGATACAGTACTCCTAGTCATGCCTCATTTTGGAAGAACAAACCTCTAGTGAAATGCAAGGGTCAGGGTGGCTGATGGAAATACTTTTTTGCCATCCCTTTTTTGCTTCCCTGCGTGGCCACGGACGCAGGCTGCTCCGAGAAGGGCCAGTGCAGGGGAATAAAAAAGCAGAGAGGAAAGCAGAAGACCTGCTGGTGACTAACCAGTGCTGGGGGGAGGTCCCTCGCTGCGGCATTAAGACAGCACGGGCTTCTTCTCTTCATAGCGCAAACGGTTGGGTGGTGAGTGTTGCTGCTAGCGCTGGCTCCATGCATGAAGCTTTCGTATTTCTACAGCTTTGGAGTTCCACCTGTCCTTCAGGAAAAATGTGTGTTGGTTGCCTTGGTAGTTTCCTAAACAAACCCAATGTGTTCAGAAGAAATTCCCTTCCCTGAGCAGCCAGGGCTCGCAGGCTCAGGGCGGAGATTACAGCCCTGCCCTCCATGAGCAGCCCAGGAGTGCAAGCCAGGGAAGGAGCAGGCAAGGGCAGATAAACCACAGATATAGTCCAAGGAAGCTCAAAAATCACAAACAGGTAATAAACTGGTAAGTTCGTCACTATAATCAAATACCCTTACACAGAGAACACTTTGCCAGGGCTCTGGTTGCCAGGGTACTCAGAAATGGGTGCATTGAAAGTAAAAGAAAACTCTAAATGGAAAAAATATTTTTTGAAAAATTTACATTCTTATGAATGCATTTGGTAACATTTATTACAAGTGACTAAGCAAATTATATACAATCTTTTTTGCAAATACCCAACATATTCTCTATTTGCATATAAAATTTCATTCCATTTTTTTTGTGAAGGGACTGGAAAAATCATATTTCTTTTGTTTGTTTCATATGGCAAAAGAGTTCCTCTTTTCTCTCCTTCTTTCCATTGTAGGCAGAGTCTCACTCCCCAGAGGATGTAAAAGCAAAGATACCATCATGAATATGTTATAAATTCCACCTCAGGACATGTTCCACTTCTAGGAAAGGAGTTATAATGAGAAGTGTTGCTTCAAATAAAAGTGCATGTCACTTCATTTTATTGGTCCTCAGAGTTTTGAACAGCTGTATGAACTGGGGAATTGCTGAGGCATAAAGCATCCTAAACACCTTTTCTGTGTGGGCTTGTGTGAGGGGGACCTGTAGGTACCTGTGGGTGTGGATGGGGAAACAGTCACCAGAAAACAGCAGGTCCAAAAGAGAGGAAATGTGGGCTGAGGAGGGTGTGAAAGCCCTGGACACTGGTGGTCCTGCTGAATCTGCGAGAGCTGAGAAACTCGGGACACCCGGAGTCGCCTGACAGTGTCCAAGGTCACCCCACATGCTGGCTGCGTGGCTCAGGCCACCTCCACGAAGGTGGCAGCTGATATGTGCAGGCAAAGACCATATATACACCTGATGTGAATAGGCAGCCCTGGAGGGGTTGCTCGAACACCCACCCAGAAGCAATGGCACGTCAGGATGATACCCTGCTCCTGAGTAAAGTGCTGGGGCTGGTGCCTCCTTGCTCGTGCCCCAGCCATGTAGCTGCACGTAGGGGTGTCATCCATGAAAGGGGGGGTAAAAATTGAGCGTGCTGCCTGAATAGGTGTCTGCTATTAATAGTAATAGCTTGGATTCCATTAATGAGAACTGTTGCATTGGTAATAGGTATTCTACAGCTATTCATTGGGATCTGTCTCCCCTGACTCGATTCCTAGGAGGGACAATAAAAGGGCAGTGCATACAGCACCCACATGAGTCCTTCACTGTGTCCTGATAAACTCCACCAGGGTCCACGTCCCTCCCTTGACACCAGGAAAGATCCCCAGGATCACGTACGAAATTGTTGGCAGAGTTAAGAACAAAAGCAGTTTAAGGCAGCTTTAGTAATACGGCTCTTTTTCCTGCTGAAGATAGAGGGGTGGGTAGGGAGGAGAACTTAACTTTAAGATGAGCAAAGCCTATCTTTTAATTTTGGCACCAAATTTATACCTTGACATGAAGCTTTCACAGACAGAGCTAGCTTTATGACAAAGGAGCTAGCTGTATGACAAAAATAGGGTCACCAGCATTTCTTCTTCATTTCTACCTTGTATTCATCTGACTTTATTTAAAATAAAAAAAAAAGAGGAGGAATTTGAGTATTTAAAAAAAAAAAAATTCTTTCGAAGTAGTTCTAGACACCAGAGGCTGGAGCCACCACTAGTTATGGACCATAACACAGCATTTCAGGCATGGAAATGGAAAATGGAAATCCTCAAAAGTATCTGAGTAAGAGCTAAAAGTTATCCAGCTTTGTCACCCTATCTTGGTGTGGGTCACATAAATTGTAATTCCTGTTTCTTCAAGGGAGAATAATGGTAGTGAAGAAAAGCATTCCTGCACAGAACTTCTGTGATGGCTTCTTGAAGAGCACAGTTGAGAGCATGTATCATTCATGATTCATCATCTGCAATTGAAATCTTATTTATTCCCTCCTTTTAATTTCATTTACTTGTATGTATGGGAGCTTAAATCACACTTTTCCTGCTTAGGCAAAACATAACGCATATGAAAACCTAATCAAAAATATGGCAGCAGCCTAAACATTGTGCTGGGTAAAACACAAACAGTTAAGGTGTAAAAATGAAGAGGTGTGGTAGAAACCGTAACACCCATAGAAAATGGGTGGTATGTTTGTTTTGGGTAACAGTTGTTCATGGCTCAGTTGGGCTGGGTACTGAGCTGCCTTGGCAAGAGGTTGCTTAAGCAATGCTCAGATAAAAACATGTTCTTAATATCACTATCTTTAAAGATATCCAGAACTTATACTCAAGAACTTGCTTAATGCTCTGCTTATCACTGTCTGGGTTAATTGCCAGAAAAAAACCTCAAAATATTTAGCTGCTCTGGGGTGTCTGCAGCTCTTATTCACTAGCAGACTCCCTGAGGGTGGTGGTTCTCAAGGAGTCCTCTCCCCCTGGGTTTCAGTATTTTGCCTCTTCACACTTTGTCCCCCTTTCATGGGCACATATGTCCCACTTCCAGCCCCGTAGGCTCCTCCAGAGCCCATTCTGTAATTCAGTAATCATCACCCTCTTCGGCCTTGGCAAACTCAGCACTAGAAGCCAGGGGAAGAGCTCCTTACCATCTCTCAGCCCCTAACCAGCTCCAGCTGCTCCCAAACTACTGTGCAGTCCCCTACTCCAACCCCTCTTAAAAGACCTTGCACTTGAGGTATGGCCAGGACCTGCCCCTTCCTACCCTCACGCAAATGCCAAAACTTCTGGGTATTGGATGCAGGGAGAGAAGGGAAGATGGGGAGGGGGCAATCAAAGACCAGGTGGCTGCTAGCTCCCGTCTTTCCCCAGGTATGTGCTACCTGTCTCTAGAAAGAGATTTACTACTCCAAACCGAGTCAGATCTGCAAAAATCTGGCTTCTGGTATGTAGTTAAAGGACAAGACTTCTTTGCACTTATTTGGAACAGAAGTAATTTTATCCTGGTATTTATAACAAGGTAGGATGTAGTTGCACCTGGTCTTTCCTTGTCTAGCTCCTGCTTTCACGTGGGCTTGTGTTATACTAAAAATGATCCCGACGTGATTTCTGAATGTCAGCCTGTTCATCTGAGTTTTCATTTCCCAACCAAGACAAGAAGCTTGAAAACTGATGTCCCAGAGGGAAATTGGATGAAATGCTGTAAACTACAGACTGTGCTAAAAGAAAGCCACCTACGGAGAAATATATCAGCACTGAACATATGTTTAAAATCGACTTTTAAAATAGATGTTACTGGGGATTAACTACTGTCACTGTACTGGCAACTCAGTGCCAGTGTCTGCAAAGAGAGCGTGGGGATTTTAATCAACTCATTCATTCATGTTAAATCTTTGTAGCTTATGTAAAAAAAAAAAAAAATTAAACTCTTCTGTGTCCTTAAATGCCCCTGACAGCTGACTATGATTTGATCAAAACACCTCTTCTTCTAAGTGCAACTTCCTCTTCCTTTGAAAATGAACAGTTTTAAAGCATCAGACCTCCTCTAACTTATTTCCATTCCCTTTTTAGAAGAAAAGCTTAACTAAACTCATTAGCTAAATCAGTTTCTGATTTTGTTCCTGCATGCTGAAATAAATCAATGCCCACAATGAAATTAAAATGACAGCATTAAACATTGATATTCTTAAATATTGATGCTCTGGCTGAAGAGGATTTATGTTTGGTGCTTTATTACTTATTAGACTCCATTGGTGAGCAAAGCATTTATTACAGACCGAACCTACTCAATCAGCTGCTCGGGACTTTTGACACTCGGTGGAAAACACCCACAGAATCACTGATTAGTTCTTTTGCATGAGCACTGACTATTCAGAGGGAGACAATTGGGTCAGGTTTCATGGCAGAAGAACATTAATTGTAAGTGGGATTTGCAAAGGAATGCAAAGGAGTCTATCATCTAAGTCTCCTGTGGGAGTCAATGGGGGTCTGACAAATTCAGCTCACAGGGAAAGGGAAGAAAAAAAAAAAAAGAGATTTGGAGGAAATGCTGATTGTGGTTATGTGGATTTAGCCTCCCCAGTCACCAGGGCAGCTAATGAGCCCAGGTCTTGTAACTGCAGTTTTGCCAGTTCAGCTGTGCATGGCAGGAATCACATCGGACGCAGGTGAGAGACTGGCATAATCCCTAGATATCCCTCCAGCTTGCCCATGCAGAGACCACCAATCCAGTTGCACCACAGGCTAAAACATCGCTGTAGGAAAGGGCTCATATTCAGCTGTGTAATACATTTTAGGGAAGTCAGTCCGTCAAATGACTTTCTGTTGTAGCAAGGAAACCACCGCAGTTTGCTCACTGTAGAGATGGGGCAGGGAGGTACCTCTGAAAATATAGATACTTCAAAATGTATGTGTATAGCTTTACTATCCTCATCCAGGGGTAAGTGGAAAACTCAGTGTGATTCTATTACTTGTAATACTAAATATTGCCCCCCAAAATGCGTGACCAAGTGAGACATACGTAGACATGCCAAGCTTTGAGATACAGCACTTAGCAGTGAAGCGATCAAATTGCCAGGACATTAGTCTGCACAGAACATCTCAATCCCTGTGATTAGTGTCTTTTACTGCAAGAAGTACAATATTTCGTGCCTAATGCATTCCTCTGCTTTTATTATGCTTGCCAACACTGATAGTGACTCACAGTAAAACAAAGGTAACACTTGACATCCTTCATGAACTCCCACTCATCAGTTAGAGACCATAAAGCTTCGACGTTTAGATGTGGAAATCAGTGAGTTTGAATGCTGGCTTGTGTGGCTAATGCCCATCCTTCAGCGCATAAGCGGCTCAGTGCTAATAAGTTAGAAGGGCTTGGATACGGCCAGTCATGCTCAGGCTTATTCTAGAAAGCTGCTATTTTTAGAACAGCTGAACCATTTAAAGACTTAACAGGTTACCTCCAAAATAAGTCTCATTACTGCAGTTGCCAAATGCTCGTGGACAGTGCTTGTGCAGGAGGACAGTGAGAAGATCATATCAAAGCCGGCCACAATGATTTGGGAAATCTCCCTGTCTGCATAACTCTTGCACAGAGGCTGAGGTGGTGGAGCTGCTTTGCCATGCCGTGCTTCGGTGTAGGCTGAATTGGCTGTATGCTGTCAGGATGGCGTACACGTCCCTCTGAGCAGGGCTGATGGAGGGCGGTTAAACCATGCTGGCTGCCCTTCCGAAGGAGACCTGGGCACAGCAAGCCAGGCAGAGCACAGGTGAGACATGTTTTCCTCATGCTCTCTGCAAGGAGAGGAAATATAAAGGGTGAGAAATCTGGGCTCAGGAGGACAAGAAGTACCTTAAACTTGCAAGATATGAGTTAAGAGAAGAAGCAGAGAGCAGGGGGACAGGAGCAGAGTGCGTGTTTTTGTAGCTGGGTGAGGAGCCTGTGGTTTAACTGTTGAACAACCAAGAGTTCAGGACACCAGCTGCACACGAGACAGGGAGATTGTCTGCCTCCAAAGGGAAACCACATGGATGCCTGCTGCTGTGCAGCTGCCAGTGACCCAAGCCCCACGTCCAGCAAGTCTGGATACGCTCGAGAGCACTGACAGAGCATCTCAGAGCAAATCTAGCCTTTGGTGGTGGCTACTGGTGCGGGCACAGGGCTGACAGAGCTGCCTTGCTTTGCCTGGCACATACTGAGCCAGATCCTGCGCGTTCACATGATGTTTTTGCTCCGCAGCAGCTGGGGGCAGGCCAGAGGAGGGTTTCTACACCTGTGGCATCAATGTGTGCAAGAACATTTCTCACGCTCCTCGGCAGTGGCCCAGCAGATGCTGTGCCCGTGGTGGCACGAGCCGTGCTGGCAGAGGGGCTGGGGCTAGAGGTCAGCATCCATCTGTGTGAGGTCTCAAATGAGGAGCGCACCCTCCTAGGAGGAGTTAGTCACGCTCACCTTTGTGCTCTCCTATTTGCTGGCTGTATCTGAGATGAAATGCAAGTTTATAGGGGAAACCATTGCCAAAATCCGGCTGCATCGCTGCCAGGCATTTGGGGTTTGCCTTTACCCCACCTGCAGGCCTCTTTGCACAGCCCAGCATTGTGTTTTGCTTGTGGCCTCTGACAGCCAGTACCATCGTAAAGCCTTAAAAGAAAGTCTGCATTTCTGCACCCGTCATCCAAGAGTTTCTCGTGCCTCCTGCCTTTCCCTGGAGGCCGAGTGGAGGGGGGCCTTGGCACAGCGCTGCTGGCGGAGAGTGAACTGGCAGGGCACAGATCTCCTGCGAAATCATGCTCCCTGTGCGTGTCTGCAGAAAGATGTGTTGATCCCTCAACTGCGTGTGAGCCAGAATATGGCTGTTTTCCAGGACACCACCTAAAAGCCTACATCTGGCTAGCAGTGCTGGGGTGCAGCGGATGCCACCCGGGCAAATGGAGCTGCTGGCTGGAGCTGGCTGTGAAGCCATGGAAAAGCAGGTGAGTGCAATCTCATGGGTTGCCTCTGTGGGAGGAACTGCACAGAGTGGCGTGGCTCTTTTCATGTCAGTGCAACCAGGTGACATCAGTGTAATCCCCCGTGGGGACGGGGTCCCAATCCCTGCCCCCAGGCTCCAGCTCTGCCACTCCGAGAGCAAAATCACCACATCAGCATCATATCTTCCCGCCCTCTCCTCCCTCTTTCCTTGCTGTACAGCAGCCTCTCTGCGGGGCAGCTTGAGCATGGCCCCGGGGCATGCCGTGCCAGAGGTGTTTGTGTAACAACATGCAGGAACACCTCTCACCAGCCGCAGAAGGGTGCACTCGCATCTCCACTCCCTCCTGCTGCAGCAGCTTCTCATGCAAATGAGAGTTTTGGGACTGGTAAAGCAAGACAAAACAGCAAGCACGGCACAATGTCTGAGACACATCGTCAGGCCAGGCAAATGAGCAGGCATGGTAAACCCCTTGCTGCTGTTTGCCCAAAATACCTCAGTTGTGTCTCTGAATGGGATTCCTCAATGATGCACTGCTGCACAAGATACCCTCCCCTGCAGGATCAACAGGTATTTCTTGAGCACAAAGAAAGCCCGCACCACCTTATGATGCCTCTTACTCAAAATGAAGGAAGCTGCTGTCACCTAAACCACTTCTTGTTCCATCAGGAGATTTCTCTCTCCACGCTGCCCTCCAGCTCCGGAGGCGTTTCAATAAAAACTGAATCGCTGGCCACGTTTTCCAAGGAAAGCAGGGTGTGAAGCCATGAATAATGGAGCTGCTCAGGTTCCCCAGGATAACATTTCATTTATGGTCTTTATCCTGCTGCCTGTTTTCCTTCAATTGAGTGAAGGAGTCACTGATTTCATTGGAAGTGCAGAAAGAAAATCTTCCAGCCTGTCTTTTGTGCTAGATGCAGAACAGTTTTGGCTTTTCTCTTGTCAAAAGCTACTGTGGAGCACCACCCCAGATTTCCATCTTCCCTTGTCTTCTCTGGGTAAAGTCTGGCCCTTCACTCTTCGCCCTGACTTTCATTAGTGCTCTTCCCAGCTTTTCAGCTCCTCCCCAGGCAGCTGCCAGCTGCCTCTTTTGCTGTCGTTGTTTTTCTTTACCCTACTTGTCCAAAAATCCATAATGACTAGCTAAATTTCTAAAAAGATATTTAGAAAGCTAGTCTTAATAGTACGTTTTCATTTCACATACCCTTCACTCAGCAGTGGATAAATCCAAAGTATAAAGACATGCTTTACAGAACAGCTACAAGTAATTGGTGCTGTACAGATATTTTTGAATGAATCCATGCAAAAGTCACCTGGTTTCAAGTTTCACTATAAAATTTATTAACTTAGGGTGAAACTCTGTTCCGTTGTGAGTTAGAAGTTTGGGTTATGGGGTTTTTTTTATTTGGAGGGACCTGACAAAACTCAACACTTTCACATGGTTTTGACATGAGATCAGGCAAACCTTTAAAGCCAATAGGTTCAAAGCAGTTGCAGTTTGAGGTTTTGGAGCTGTAAAAAAGTCTATACTAACTGCCAAGTAGACTCCTGGAGGTGTGAAGTGTGCAAACCGAAACAAGAAAAGTCTCTGCTGCACCTGCAAGCTGATGGCAGGCTGCGCTGTGGTGCTTTGCTGGCTGCTTGGCCTCACTGCTGCCAGCTGAGGGGGAGGAGAGGAGGGTGATGGCTCCAGTCTGGTCTGGCACAGCGGTGGTGTGTTGGCAGGAGAGCAGGTGTCAGCAAACTCCACATCCATGGGCTACGCCCTAACGCTCTAATGTCTCAAGTGGCATCCTAGGGGCCAAATACCCTGGGCACCCCAAGCATCTTGGTCTTGGAACTCGTTTTGGAGCTGCACGGGGTGGGCGGGCAGGGGTGAAGCCTTAGGACAGCCTGGGGTCTGCAGTCCCCTCCAGTGCTGCCATCTGGCTGCATGTGCCCTAAAACAAAGCGTGGCAGAGCTAGTATTCCTTTGCATCTCCTTTTCCTTGTGCTGACACATGTCCCAGCATACCTGCAGCACCTTGCTGACGCTGGGGGGCTGTGTAAGGAGGACAGGGCACCATGGCCCAAGGGGCAGTGCTGCCCCATCCCCGTTGGGCTTCCCATGGGCTCCTCATGTGCCATGCGACACAGAGCCCTGCTCTGGGTGCAGCCGAGATGCAGCTGAGATGCTCAGCACTTCAGCTTTGAGGGTTACGTTCAGCTGTAGGTGGGGTCTTATCCTGGCTCCCATCTTGCCTGTGCCCTTGTGCAATACAGGCACCAAGGTGCTTGGGAAGACTTCAGGTGGAAAGAGAAGCTGTGACACCTTCCAGGATGAGCAATGGCACTACTATTTCTTGCTGTAAGGTGAAAAACCAGATTGAAAGCCTGGTAGATCTGGGCTGTCTGCTCTTTCTGTTCCTTGTTGCCTTCGTCATCCCTGATGATGAGCCCTAACATCTTGCAGCAATCCTACTTTGATTGCTCACAGTGCGTGACACAACTGGCCTGGCCCTGACTGCACTTTTTAGTTGCTACTTTAGCACATGTCCATATAGTGAGAAAAAAATACTGACCATGTTTAGACAGTGGCTGGGGATGTAATGTGAAATGCTGGTTTCCCCTTACATAAGATAACATAACATAACATAATGTAAGACAAGGTAACATCATACAATGTAACAACAAAATGTGACATAAAAAAAGTGCCATACCAAACATATATATGCACCTATATTGTATAATAACCTCTCCTTGCCCTGTGTTGCACTGGGAACAGAGTCACAGGGAAGAGAGCCTGGTTTTGCTCTGAATACCAGCTAACTGCTGGGTACCTGCACTTTTTGTTCACTGCCACCATCAAGCCTCTTAAAAACAGTGTGCTGTGCAGTGAGAAGTTATCCGTGGCACTACAATTCCCTCCCCAGGACATGGGAGAAAGATGTTTTATTTGTGAGTGGTTTGCTGGTCTCTTTCCCCTTGGATTGCTACTGCTCAGATTCAGCAAGACTTACTTGTGTTTCTAAGGCTTCCTGGGCAAGGTGGGAAAGTTACTTTGCATGACTGTATGTGGGAAGATCAGCTGTGTTTAATTTAGGTGCAGAACTTTGTCTGCCACTGTCATTTCACTTGTTTATCAGAATATATTGGAGGTAAAATGAGCAATAAGAATAAATAAAGCTAGATGAATTGAACATGTCAACTAGAAGCACCTTAAAGCACCTCAGGTAACACCTCATGCCAAAAAGTCTTCATGTCGACCCTATTGCAGCATAGCCAGCTGTCCAGCTGTGTGCCATGAGCACAGCAGCACCACCGCTTGCTCTTCAGCTGCTGGGGGTTCTCCTCTTCCTCGCCAACAGCCTGCTCAAGTGAAGCAGAGGGATGCTGAAATCCTGAGCTCCTATGAGGCACCAGCAGCAGCTCCTGCCTACCCTTCAAGTACATATCTAGACCAGGAGGACTCCATGGTCGCTTGTGTTTGTGCTTAAGGAAAGAAACTTTAACCTGGAAATCTACCAGAGAGGGACTGCTACAAAAGTGGAAACGAAGACTGAGGAGAAACATATAACAGGGGAAAGAAAGGGAATGAAAATGCAAAGGAGAAATAAGTAGAGGAAAAAAAAAGAAAAGCAAAACAGAACAAAAGGTTTGTTGTACTACAAGGAAAATTTCTATCTTTATTTTATCAGTGCTCACTCCAGTCCAAGTGTCAGTTCTCAGTTCTCAGAAGGTGATCTCCTGCATTTAAGTGGGCTGTAAATTGCAACAGTAGAAAAAAGCAGCATTAGCCTCTCTTCTTTGCGAGGGGAGGTGTGAAAGATCAGTCCTGCAGCTGGGATACCTCTCCATCCTGGTTGGTCCCAGCTGAGATGTGTCTGTAGGTGGAGTAGGCAAAAGGGCTGACACTTTTGCTATGCATGAAATCTGAGTAAATACACTCTCCCTTTTTCATTTTGGGAGATTTCAAAGCCCCCCTGATGTAGTACTTCTGCTATGCGGTATCAGGAAGATGTTTATCTGTTATGGTTTCAGGACATGTGCAAATGATACGTTCGGCTCCAAGTTTCAAGCCTGAGCAGGACTGGAAGCGGTATGTGGCCCTGAAATGCTCACTGTGGGGCACAGAAGTCTGGGCTTCACTTTTGTTCATCACTAAATAGCAGCCTCAGAGGAAGCTGGGTGGATTCCTCAAAGGTGAGTGACTTTCATGTTTTACATAATACGCATTTTCAAAAAAATGTCCTTGGGGTTGGACTGGTGCCACCTTCCATGAAAAGCCCCTGGAAAACTTGCTTCGGCTCAGCAGGGGAAGACCGTATTGGATATTGTCAGCATGTTAAAATCCTCCTGATGTGGAGGCAAGAGGGAGAACACTCTTGGCAAAACTGTTGCTTGTTTCAGCTAAGGAACTTGGTAAACAAGGCTCTGAATAATTGCACCTTTGAGAAAGGATTTGAGATGAAAATATGAGGCGTTTCATTAAAAGAGAAATGAAGTTTATTTGCATGAGAAGAAATACATTCGGCTTTACCGAGACTAAGGTCTAGGCTGCGTGGCACATTGTTTGAAGCCCTGTCAGAGGAGATTAGTTGTTTCATATAGTAATCATAACTAGCATCCTAATGGATTAAAAATACCTCTCTCACCTCCGCAATGGAAATTTTTTTTTTTTGGATCAACCTGACTTGCCCTGGAATAACTCAGCCCAGGGCCCTCGCATTGCTCTGTCAGACATGCAGCACACCCTGCACGGGGCAAAACCTGTCCCTGCCTCCTACCTCCAAGAACGATTAAACAAAAATAACACAATTTTTTAAGAGGGAGGACTGAACCAAAGCAGCTCTTTGAAATATCTGCCAACTCAGACGTCAGCTCTCCAGGCAAATTACTACAAGTGAGTGAGTGTGACTAGGCAGTGTGATAGCTGGGGCAATTTCCATGAGTGATGCTCATCAGGTATGTAATGCTGTTGAAAGTAAAGTTGACAGGGCAGTGACATACCTGTAGACCAAGGTTAAGGAGATACAACCCGCCC
>NW_008794621.1:2688882-2707569 GCF_000699145.1 Aptenodytes forsteri | reverse complement strand
TTCTGAGTCAGAATTTTTTTTCCAATGGATGTGTCTGATGCCATGTTAATATTGTAGATTTAGCAAAGTGAAAAATAAATGCAAACTTGAAATAGAAATTAGACCCAGGCATAACTAATAATAAGCTAGTAATTCACTATGATCCAGGTATAATTACCAGTAATGCATTGCACTTGTCATTGTACGGCATGGAACAAAATCTTTCCCTTTTTTTGCTCAGTGAGGTCGCTATAAGACCTGCAGAGCTGTGCTGCATGTAAAAAGCCACCCCTTGTCCCCACAAGGGAGACCTTGAGTTTGCAGCCCTTCCTGGTCATCCAGAAGCACAAGCAGTGGCAGCTGTGCCACAGCCAAAGGGCCTGGGGGTATCTGTACGCTGGCGTTAAGTTATTTGAAATCAATTGGTTTACTGCGCAGAAAGGCTCGCGCTAGGCAAAAAGATGAGCTTAGGCGCTGGCACAGGCTGATCAGGCTCCTTGGCTCGGCGTCACTGCTGGACGGCACAGAACCACGCTTCATCTAGGACCCAGGCACACAGCTTTCCTGCCTCCCATGCTGCGGAGTTACACTGATCCCTCTGATGGAGGCAGAGGAAAGGTAATCTCTGCACAAATAAAAAGGATAAACGTGTATTTCTAAATTGCATTCTGTTGTATTCATATTTCTGTCTCCATCTCTCCCTCATGCTCTGGTTGGTATGATTTTGGTGTAGTTTACTGTCCTCTCATGCCAGCTTTCCAAACACATCCAATCAGTTTTATAACTCTGCAGAGGGATATCTAGTATAACTGCTTGCCAGGCTAAAACAGCAGCTTATAATAGGTTTACTTTTCTGCAAGCTGCATTTTTCGGTGGCTGGCCAGTGGGTTTTACACCAGTTGCACACAGACTTTTGGAAGGCTCCTGGTGGGATTTGTGCCAGAGAGCACCTGGAAAAGCAGAGTTCAGCTCAGGAGAGAAATCGCACCCATCAGCTTCAGCATCCCCAGGCCAATTGTCTGACTAGGAATCTGCTTCATTTTTCAGCTGTTCACATCCTCAATGATTTTCTTTTCAGTCTTAAAAGTACCTTTCAGGTTTCTTCCTCTAAGGAGAAAATTGCTATATAATGCATAAGATTTTGAGAGGTAACGCAAGGAAATGCTCCCGTTGTCATTTTCTCTGTCTGGTTGGGCTTTGTCTCATGTTAAATAAGGGTAGAAAAACAACATGGAGTTTAAAGCCTGATTTCACATCAGCGGAGAGACTTTGAGGTGCTCTGGCACAGGTTTTAAAAGACTGGTTTTGTCCTTGGAATGGGTTTATGTTATGGAGATGCAAAAGAGTTCATGGTTATAAGTTTAATAATGTTTAAAATGTGCTCCTGGTACAATGATGCCCCGAGCTTAGAGCTGACAGTCTGCAAATACAGATGAGCTCCATGGATTAATATCGCTCACTTTTCTGAGGGCACATGAGGAACTGTTTTTCTGGTTATATACTTGGCATGCGGCACTCTTTAGGCCAGAAAATGGGTTTAGAGCTGCACAGTTTAGCTTTGCAAATGCAGATCGGGTCATTTGTATGTTTGACTGTTTGATTCATGCATACAACTATATCAGCAATCCAGCATAAGCCTGTTTGAAATGTGTCCCTGGCAGTCAGCTGGGCATTTCTAATCAAGCCTGACTCTGGAGCTACGTCCTTACTCCAAAGGGATTACACTATCACAAATCACTGGGTACCATTTCCAAATGGCATAATCGCTGAACGGCAGCTGGGGGAAATGCTGCCTGCTTCCTAATTTATAAAGATTGAAAAGTCATTTGTTTAAATGAGAATTAGCTCTTTATCATCTGGAAAAACAAAGTATTATATGGCAATCTAAATATGTCAGAGAAGTAGTGTGTTGACATGAAGCAAGACAGAAAATGCTAGGAATCTGAGAAGACTTAAGCGCTGTTTTCAGCTTTGTACAGATTTTCCTGCGGGTCCTAGAACAAGACTGGTCCCTCTGGTTTGCCATCTACAAAATGCCTATGATGTTATAGTTTCACCTCCTTCTGAGGTCTATTGGAAGGCTTTATCCTTTAGTGTTTGCAAAACATTTTGAGATTCCCAATGGGATGTGTTCCATCAATGTAAAATATGCATTATTCATCCCTGTTTTAAAACTGAGTTCTGACTTAAGGAGCAAAAGATTATCTTGCAAGCAAAATGCAGCTAAAATGAACAAACTCATATTTATGCTTTTTGCAAGACCAAAAACCTGAGGGACTTTATTCTTTTTAGATTTTGGTGGGTTTTAATTTTATTTAAGGTCCAGTTAATTCAGATTTCTCAGAAATCTGTCTACAATCAACTCCGGATGAGCTAGCTACACTGGGTATTGATCCACCAGTGTGGATATTTGCCCGATCGATTTGGTATTTGACTTATCTGGAAGCATGTTAGCCCAGATTAATACATTCAGCTGACTGAAACCAGCTCTTTGCAGGGCCAGCCGGGGTATCTCTGCACAATAATCCCACTGTGCTCTGCAAACTGATTTTGCACAGAGTTAGCTCAGGTCTGGAAGGACTTGTTCATCGTCACTCGGCCTTGGCTCTGTGTGCTTCAAGCTAGTTACTGCTCTCTCCTGCGCATCAGTCTCGGGGAGGCTTATCAGCCCAGGTACAGCGCAGTGCAGTGGGAGTATTGAATGTGGTTTTGCACCTAAATAAACAAGCCAGCCCAGAGCTCGCTCTGCCGGGGCTGTAATACAGAGACACTCCAGCATTGCTGCTGGAAACAGTCTGTATCTGCCCGGGTTCCTGGCTCCCTGCCGCCTGTGCTGGACGGGTGCTCCCTTGGGGCCGTGTTCACTGGGTGTCTCCCCCTGCGCTGTACAGCCAGGACGTGCCATCCCTGGACACTGGCTAGGGGAGAGCTGACACCGTTGTCCTAAATTGCAGAGGATCAAATTCCCGGCTGCTGTAAACAGAGGCAGCGCCTTTAACACCAGCAGAAACTGCAACAGTTTGCACCAGATGGGGATTAGCACAATGCCCACCTCACAAGACCTTCAGTGAATTTTCACTGGTCCTAGAAAGAAAGAAAGGGTAAGAAAGAGACAAGCTGATTTTTCATTTTCTCATCTGTAATGGCTCACTATGCTGGAAAAGAGGGCAAAGCCGCCACAGGCAGCTCTAAAATAATTTATAGATTACTGACTGGGAAGTTCATCATGCCACAGGTCTCGCTGAACTTGGCAGCATTACAGGTTTATCTTTTCACACCCAGTTGTTTTTTAATGGCCTCACAGGCAGGCTATACTGGCTTGGCGCTCACCCTCCCAGACTTCGTTAGATATTCAGGTGCTCTTCTTGGCAGGGGACCAGGTCGGGAGGAATAGACGTCTCCTTTCTCTCCTGGAGATGCTGCCCTCCCAGCACTAAATCCTGTTTTTCGTCTAAAAGGCAACACACTCCTTCCTCCTAAAAATGCTTTTAACTATAATTGCAGGTAGGGTTGCAAACTTGGAGGCAGGTTCACTGGTAGATTTGGACTCCTTTGCAGTACTTCAGCAGATCAGGAGAGGGGTACACCAAGTTTATTTGTCCAGGGGACCCAGGGCAACACCTGTCCTAATCTGTTGAATTATTATATAGAGAATGTGGTCCATTAGTTTTCATCCACTGGACTGTCCTGGGTCCCCTTCAGAGCTTCCCTGGGCATATTTGGCAGGGAAGTTGCACGGAAAGGAGAAACTCAGTCAAGTTACGAAGGATGAAGACAAGGAATGACAAGAGACGTCAAGTCCCAAAATTCAGCTTGCAAGAGAAATAAAAGCTAAGAACAAAACAGTTTGTAAGCTGTATGGTGGCTAGGGGGCAGTTAGGAGAAGTTTGGGTTCATCACCTAACAGGAAGCTAGTGTGCAGCAGAGAGCACCAAGAATGAAGCAAACAATTAAAATATCCAGCAGTCTTCACTCATTGTGATCTGAGGACGGATAAAACCAACATCAGAGAAAAGAGGAAGCACTCAGCTCTAGAAAGAAAAGAGTGGGCTTAGCTAAATTAGCTGCTTTGAGATTGTCTCGTCCTGACAATGTTCACCACCGAGTTCACTCAGAGTCCTGGAGGAGGCTGCATTTCCACAGCACCGTAGTCCAGCTTTGAAGCTGCCCAGTGGCAAAATCTCTTGGGTACTCATCTCTGCCCCCTGTGCCGCAGTTCAGCCTTCCCTTAGGTATGATCTACAAACTGGACTGCTGATATACCTGGGGTTGAAATAATCCTTCAAAGATGAAGAGGGAAAGTGTTATTTTCTAACTGGCAAAATTACAGTACAACAACTATTGTACATACACAGATGGGGATCGGGGGTGAGTGATGGTTTCAGGGCAAGAAAAAGTGACGAAGAGGCAGGATGGAGAGAGAGAGAGAGGGAGGCATGAGGTGCAGTGGGGGTGGGAGGCAGGAATTTCTCACGCCACTTTCTACCAAACCTGTCACAGTAAGGTGCAAGGTGGTTTCAGAGGAATTAATATTGATCATTGAAAAGTTGCGGTGGACAGAATAGATTGCTGAAACTGGAAAGCAGCAAACTTACTCTATACACTTAAAAAGGGGAAAGGAAAGCTAAGTAAGCTATAGATCTACCAGCTTAAATTTAATTTCTGGAGCAAACTGAGAAACAAAGTATTTATAAGCACCAAGAAGGCACAACCAGTGTGCATTTCTCAAGAACTAAACATGCCAGAGTAACCTTATTTTCTTCCCAGACAGCACCAAAAGCTTGATGGAAAAGAGAAAAGCAAAAGATGACAGATAACATGAGTGTAGTAGGGGTTTTGACCCTGTATTTCCCCTGACATTTTTAAAAGCAGGCTATAGTAACATGTTCTTGGAGCAACTGGAAGGTTGTTGCCTGAATTATTGAAAACCCACTCTCAAGAAATAATTATCAGAGGTTCAGTGTCAAGCCAGAAAAGCGTATCAAATGAGGGCTCAGAGGTCTGTCCAAGGTCCAGGGCACATCAGTATTTTCTACAGTGCTTGAGATGCTGTAAAATGGAGAAGGTGTACTAATGGTGCGGAGCCAGGAGGAGCTTCGAGCACTTTGAAGGCAAGCCTTGGACTTCAACATGGGCGTGACAAATGGGAGAAATGGTCTGGAAAAGGAGGAAGCAATTTTATAAGAAGAAGTGCAAAGTCAGATAAGCATGTGTCAGCAATGGTTTACGCAGAGGTGAGTTGACTTGGGCCTGCAGGGATGGCCAGGTGACCTGTCAGGGTCCCACACAGCTTTTTCTTTTCAGTAAGAAGATACTTTAAGATGGGGAAAAAATAAGGAAATGGAAAAACAGTATGCAAAGTTCAGTGCTTGCCTGAGCTGTGCCTCAGCCTAGTAAGTGCAGTCAATCTCTTGTAGTACACCTAGTAATGTTACCTAAATAGAATAAATTTTAAAAAAGACAGTGAAGTGAATCCTGCACCATTTGAAAGTCACTTGATTTTTCCCATGTAAATCCATGCAAAATTTGGCACAACGCACTTAGCATGGATTAGCTTCAACTGCAATAGCCAGCAGGAAATCCAAGTATAGAGAAAGAACAAAAGATACAATATTTTTCAGTTCAATTTTTTTGCTCAATATTTTCAAGCAAAGCATGAAGGAATTAGGAAATTATCAAAGTGAGGTTATGTAAAGTGCAGTTCTCAGTCATGAGCATGACTTTCCTGCACCAATGTTACACCTTAAAATAGATTGGGTAAGTAAAGTCAGAGAAAAAACATTGACCAAGCTTTCTCCTCTGCTGCACCTGCAATATATAAAGGACTATTTTCATGACTATGCTATGTGGAAACACATAGATGTGCACAACTGAGCTTGGGAGGAGGAGGAGGAGGGTGTGCTAGGTGCTGTACAGACCCTTCCCAGGGATGGTCCTGTCCCCGATGTGTTAACAGTCAATGCAGAAGACAGAGACAAGCTGACAGGTATGAAAATGAGCCCGCCTGAGGGCAAGTCTCGAAACATTAGCCAGGTCTCCTGAAGCTTTGTCTACCGCTTCACCCATTGATGAATCGCTTTGGACTAATGGAGGTTTAGACTGGCATTTAATTCAGTGCATACCTGGTAGATAGGTCTCTGCATCACTGAAACCTCTGCTAACTGGTGCTATAGGTGGCAATAATCACAGAAAGACCCATAAAAAGTATTATATGGGAATAATGCTTGTCCACTCACAAAATAAGGGGGTACGGCTCACATCCCATTGTCCCAGGCTTACCGGTCCAGCAGCTCACCAGTGCCGTGCGTAGGGCCAGCACAGGGCCCGCGGGGCTCCAGTCCTTCACGGGCACTGAACTCACTTGCAGACGGTTTCTGATACCCTGTGTTTTCCTAGTTTAATTCTAGCTTGTACAATTAAACACCACGTAACAAATTACATTGTCAAAGCAAACTGAGAAGAAATGAATCTTTCCAGCCTCATTCAGTTAATCCAGAATAAATAATGTGATATTTCGCAGTCCGTTGCACAGGGAACAGACTATGCCAACTGATTTCTTCTCCCTAATTGAGAAGAAATGGCCAGTTAATGCAGCTGGGAGGGAAATGGAGAGGTCTGGCACTTCCAGTGCTGCCGAGGAAAGTCTCTGAAAACTCTTTTGCTTGGTGATGTGTCAGAAAGCATCCTTCCTCTTTTGTGTATAGCAGAAAGGGGGCATTTCTAAGCAGACCTTACAGATTTTATATGTTATGCTGACTGACTGCGGCAAAGAAGAGCAGCCTAGATGTCAAAGTAGACCAGTTAATCACTGGGGTTAATTAGTCCCCCGCAGCCATGAATGGCCACAGGTGCCACATTACTCTTCCCATTGCACTGAGAAAGGAATTGCACACATCACTTGCAGAGGAATATAAGTGTTTTGTGTTTTCCTTCACTGCTGACTGCAATATAAAAAAAAATACAGCCTGGCTACAAATGCCCATGGGGCTGGAAGTGTTGGCTGCCTTCAGTAGACTATTCTGCCTGCTAAAAATCTGCTCCTTTCCTGATTGCTGGTGGCTATCAGTGCTCTCAAAATGGATTTATTTCTCAGGGTCCAGTTACAGTAGCTGTCTGTGCTGCCTCCTTCTCCCAGTGATGTTTGGAGGCAGGCACCAGGAGAGCTGCTGGCGCTGCTGCCCTGCTCCTCGCCGCTGGGTCGGCACCTCCGGGAGAGCCAGCTGAGAGGATGTCCAGGAGGAGTGCCGACCAAACAACATCTCACGCAGCCCCAAGAACGTACTTTCCACTTATGACAGACAACCATTGCACAGCTCTTCTACCTCCGAGGTGAGGACCATATACCACATCTTCTCTGCAGCTACTTTGGTACTGTGGCTTGCTGCAGAATGAACAAATGATGGCCTAAGATTAAAGGTGGAGCTTTTACAAAGCCTTTACAAAAGAAATGGCATCGGCAGGCTGTTATTCCACAGTTCTTCTGAATGAGAAACAGTTCTGTGATAGAAATGAGACTACAGCCTTCACTTTCCTAGTGTTTACCAAGTTAGAAATGTAACAAGTCCAGGATTAATATCTCTACGGTCTTGTAATTTCAAGAAATAAAAGATAAGGAACAACATGGCTGAAACAAGTACTTTTTCTTGGTGAACTGGATTACTGATGAAAATGAAAGTTGGTAGAACTTGTGAAGAGCTTTTAGCTACTGACAGATAAATCTCTGTGGAAAGGAGTATTATAAATGTACAGTGTGGGTGTGTTGGAGACAGAAATGTGGAATAAATCCTGTGCTGATATTATGCTCATCAGCAGTTTAATATCCCAGTGTGCTCAGTGCCTGTGTTTACACAGCTAGCAAAAACACTTTAAAAGCCATTCGTACTGAGAAGGAATGTGCATCTGCAGGTATCAGTCACCGGTGCACCCTGTTGATCATGTTCCTGGGGTTTGGGTTTTGCTGAGCTGCAGTTCATGCAAGGCCAAAGATAGGAGAAGGAGGCCCTCAGCCTGCTTCACGTTCCCAGAACTCAGGCCGATCTGGTCCTTATCTTAAAAATAACCTGTGGCCATCGCCAGCTTACGCCTGCTGTCTCAAGGGCCCGTTTTGGAAGGAGGGCTTTGAGTGCGTCAGTGGGGCTGAAGTGAAAGCTCTTCTTCCCCGTGGCGCACACACAATGTTTGCCATGACAGCAGTCTAAAGTCTGGCAAATTTTAGGGCTTTCAAAGGTTAGTAATACAAGCATGGCCATCACAGTGAGATCAGTACAACTAAAGAACGTAGCTCATATAAACCTGACCTGTCGGGTTTTGGCTGCTCCACTCCTTGCACATTTTCTGAAGGCGTACACTGAAGGACGTATGTTAAGCAGGGTCCATGGCGCATCAGCTGCACTGTCACAGTGTGCATCTGCCTGGCCCGTACCAGCCCACTATGTACCACTGGGCGCAGTGGTGGGCATTGGTATGGCCTCAGTACCAGGCGCTCAGCACAGGTGGAAACGTGCCCATCTGAAATAAATTCCTTGACTTTAATGCACGCACTGATAAATGACTCAGCTTTGCCTATCTCTGGCAGAGGGGCATGATTGTCCCATGTCAGCTTTTAATATCACTATATTATGTCTTACTCTTATTGTGTCTGAAACCCACAAATCTCTCTTCACCCTCCACTCCTCTCCCCAGACTTATGATATTCTGATATCTTCTGGGCTTTCTACCCATTGCCTGTAACCATCTTCACAAAAAACAAGGTCCTGCCTCAGGGAGCACTTCAGTGCTTTGTGGGGCAGGTATGGGCTCTGATGGCTCGTGGTGCGTAAGGGGGCTGCTCTGCTGGCAGCTCCCACCAGCCGGGACCTTTGGCTGAGCTGGCTGGTGCTCGAGCCCTCCTGGGCACCTGCAGGGGAAACCAGGCTGACTGGTTCTGCCAGCACCGCTACCCGCTGGGAAAAAAACATTTTGACAAAAGCATTGTTTATCGTTTTATTCACAAAATCGTAGCAATCTTGAAAATATTTCCCATGAACACAATTGTTTTTCAAATGAAAAAGAATTTATTTAAGGAAAAGAAAGAAATTTAGTTTTAAACCATTTGTATGCTGTTGTGGCTTCTCACATTTTCGCCAAATGTAAGGCTTTGTGTATTATTTTTTGCTATTTCCATATTATTTTGTGATATCAGAATTACCAGTGCATAATCCAACATTCTGTTATGACATAATAACTAAGTCAAAATACCAGGTTAATTTACTGCTGACTTTAATTATTTAAAAATCATTATAATCAGCTGCTGCTTAATGTGTATTAAAACAATTTACTTTCCATAACATAGTGTTTTCCAACACATAGAGACAACTTGGAAAATCTACGACAATTTGAATAATAAAATAAGAATGGCTTGTTTTCATTCTTTCTTTAAAACAGTTGTTTAGCTATAACAAACGCAAAACATTTAATATAGAAAATAAAATAAAATAAAATGTTCCACTCAGAACTAACCAGAAGTTGTCAATAATGATTTTACAAAAAAAAGAGAAAAAATATATTATACATTAATAGAACATATCCACTGGCAGGTAATATATGAAAATTTTATTAGAAGATAAAATGTATATAAAATGACATGTCTATATATATGTTTTTCAAAAAGAAAATTTCAATTTGAAATAATTTCAAGGTTTTTTGAGACACACTTTCCATTGAGCAGATTATTTTTACGGCATTCTGTTCCAGGGGAACTTTGCAAATTATCCACAGTTACTCCAACACAGAGTACACCCAGAGGTAAGATGCCAGGGCTTCCTGTAATGCCGAGCCTTGGGGCTCTGAGCGTGCCCACGCGTGACCTTGCAGGCATCAATGGAGAGCTACGAACGGCACAAACGCCCTGGCAGTGAGCGTGTCCGTGGGACGGAGGGGAGCCTTGCCGTCAGCTTCCTACTCATGCTGCTTGGCCCGGGGGGCTCAGCGCCCCTGCACACTGCGGACGAGCCGTTTCGAGCTAAGCACCGAAAGGCACAAGCTGCTGTTGTAACACCTCTGCTGCTGTCCTTGCGGTCCATTGGTGGCCGACAGCGGACAGAGGTGTCCCTGCCACCGAGGAGGCTGCTGGCCCCTCTTCCCTGGGCACCCTCGGCTCGCTGGAGCTGCTCCTCACCTCCCGTGCAAGCCCCAGCTTGCAGCAGCTGTGAGGTTTTCAGCGTGCGTTTAGCCTCTGGGTCTTTCCTGATGCCAAATAAGATCAGTCCCCAGAATTTATTTATTTGCATTTCAAGCTGAACGCCACTATAAACAGCTAACTTAGAGAGCAGGGAGAGCTCGGCGGGTACATCCAAGGGATGGGGCTTTAAAAGAATTTGGCAAGGCTCTCAGATGTATTTTGATAATAACCACAAAACGCAGATGAAGGTGAAATAGAAAGTGAATGCTGGACACCTGCTCTGGGCAGGAAAAACAGACCCAGGAAAAAACATGAATGCAATTCACACTCATCTTTGAAAGTCTGTTCTCCTATAAAACCTGTATCTGATAAAAAATTTATTGAGTCAGTTCAGAAAGGTAACATTTGAAATGTGATCCCTTTTCTTCAAAATTAAACTGTTTAATAATTGACTAGAAAAAAATACAGTAGCCAGCTTTGAGAACTTTACTTCACTTACAGCCATAATTAAGGATGATACTATTTTGGCTCAACACTGGTCTTGTATGTGCATGGGCAAGCATGTGTTTGTTTATATGGCTTCAGCGTAAAGAAGAAGTGAACACATGGCTCACAAGGTGTGTTTTATTTTGTGCACAAAACTCCTTGAAAATATAAACATAAAAAATCTGGGTCAGACCTAAGTAATATAACAAATGGGGAAGGGGAAAACAAAGTTGGTCATGAAGTGGAGTTCAGAACACTCCACAGCATGGGTCACTTTAAGAAAGGTTTGAAGCAATGCTAGGTCAGGAATCATGCCTTTCAGCTCATCAGGGAAGCTTGCTCTAGGAAACAGGCATGAAAAGGGAAGATAAATTATGTAGCAATCTTTCTTGTTATATGAAAGAGAAAGGAGAAAATATCAGCAAGCTTGCATTATTTGCGAGGCATTAAGTGTTTTAAGAACAACTGCGAACCCCAGGAAAATCAAAGATGAAGCCATATTTTATCAAAACTTGTTTTCAGTTTCTATGAATTAACTAATCAATTAGTGATTTTGTGTGCTGATGAAGGATTCATGGTTTTGATATAGAATTATGAGAAGTTCACATTTGATGGTTGGAAACAGGCTGATTTCTCAAGTCTTTTTGACCATGTAATTCAAACAAAATTTATTGAGTACACCCCAGATTTAATCAAAAAAGATTTAATCAAAAGGCCACTAATTCAGATGTGTTTTCCTCATCAGGCAGGTGTCTGGCTGTCACTTCCACTGTTGTATAATTCTCACTATTCCTTGGTAGTTATTAGCAGTCTTACGAAAAGGTATGTTGTGAAAAACCTAGAAAATCTGCACGGGAATAAGAGCTGTCGGCTCACTTGTATGTGTTCCCGGGACGACAGTTTCTTCGTCCTGTCTCATGTCTGCAAGTAACAAGCACCAATTCTGCCCATGCAGAAACACTGAGCTCTTCTTGGGAAAATCCTCTTCTAATCGCTCCAGTTTTGCTTCGTACCTCCTTTTTGCTCTGCCTGTACCCTAACTAAAGCCCGTGGGAACAGCTGTGTCAGCACAGACAAAAAGCTCCCCGTATCTGCAACGCTGACTCCCGTAGTGGCCAGTAAGGGCTGTGTAAGGAAGTGTGCCAGCAATGGGAGAGGAGAGGGGTACCGTCTCCCCTCCGTATGGTCTGACATCACCTCTCCATCACCAGTGGCTCCAGCCAGTCTTGTTGCGTTTACTGTGGCCTTGGTGAACTTCCTTCTTCGACTTCATCTAATTACTTTTAACATCCAAAACATCCCCTGGCCGTTGCTCTATGCTCAAAAGTAAACTCGGGGAGGAGACATTTTATTCACATTTCTTCCTGGGGGAACAAGGAGGAGTGCTTGAATATTTCCCAACTTCAAAAATAAATGAACAAAATCTCAAACTGTAGGACGTTTATCTCCCAAACAGCTTTTCCAGGCAGAGAGACGCTTTGCAAGTAAAGCTTTCATAAAAAGTTGTAGCCATCCCTCCTATAGCAATATCATTGTGAGTGTTCACTCTACCATAATCTGATGGATTTTTCTGAGTTTAAGCTCACTATTCTACCTTAGATGAAACAGGAGATTTTATATGCTCTGCCTCTTCGTCTGAGGTTCTTAACACACAGTAGCACAATATAGTAAAGAGAAGATCTTAACACCCATTAACCTGCTGACCCCTGTGAACCCTTTTGTATATTCCTTGTAATTATAAATTACACTGAAACCAAAAGTAGAAGAATCAAAATGAGTAACATGTGAAAGCTTTGCAAAGATATGAAGGGCAAAAGGGCTTATGAGGTCTAATTTATTTTGAGTAGCCTGTGCTGCTTTGGAAAAATCCAAAGCAAATGATTCAGCAGGGTTATTTGAGGAAACTGGCCACCAGAAGAAGAGGTGTCTTGTTCAGTCTTTTACAGCTTATCTTCCTCCTGTCTCTGCTCTTCACTATAATCCAGTTAAACAAATATAAAGGAGACAGATGAATACATTAAGCTAAATGACGATTTAAAAGGACCATGTTATAGCAAGAAGACCAGAAGAGGGCTGGCCACAAGAATATGCCCTTGATGTTTTTCCCGAAGTGAGGCACCATGGTGTAGCATGCACTCAAAGAGTTAATATCCTTTCTGTAGGCTCGAAATTCGAGTTGGGATGTTTTAGTTTTATCTAGGCTGTAATCCCATCCCTTAAACCCTGTCTAATCCAGAGAAAAGGCACCATCAGTGTCAGACAAGACATACTTTTAGCCAAAACAACCACGTTTTTTGCATTACTGCGTTTACTTTTGCCATCGTTTTCTCCCATTTGGCCACAAACTTTAGTGCCCCACTTCCACTGGGCCCAGGGCAGCAATGTGTCCTCTGCAGAGTTGCTTAGCACAGAGCTGAACCACCAAGGCAACAGGACATCCCTTCAAATCCTGCATGATCTGGCAGCTCTACCCACCCTTTGCCCAAGGGAGTCGAGAGCTCCCATAGCTGCAGGCACTACCACACAAGTGAAGGGATTTGGTGACATTACACAAGAGTTTGCAAAAAAGTCTTCAAGCCCTGTACCTAGAACCTGAGGCCAAAGAGCTTGTGCTGGATTTCATCTGTGAAATTTGGGATTTAAAGACATAAGCATGCAGGTGTCTAAGGATGCTCTAAGGATGAGCTAGCTATATCAGGTCATGGCAAGGAGGTAGAAAAGTTCAGCTGAAGCAAAGAGAGCTGCCTCTCTCACATACACTTTGACCAGATCTTCCCTAGTAAGGTGTCTTTTGTGGACCACTTTAATTAAATGGGCTGTCACACAGAAGCAGGTTCCTAGTGTTAATATAGAGACAAGTATGTCAGAGTGAGCAGGCCACTGCACATCGGGGCTAAATTCAGCTACAAGATTGGGTGAGTCGTCTGCAGGCAAGAGCTGTCCTTAGGAAAGACTGACTCTTAAAATATCACATCTGAATATATGCTCTTCTCAAGCTACAAAAATCTGTCAGGCCCCTTGCCGAGAGGAATTGGGTTGCAGATGCTGCTGTGGCTTCGGTTCCTTGGTGCTCCTGCAGGATGATCTACACACATACACATTTCCAAATCCAGGACAGTGTTTTTATCTTTAAACAGCAGTGGGTGCCAAGGCACTCTCTCCCAGCAATCATTGACCCTCTGGATGAACCTGGCATAGTTTCCATGGGGCTCAAACATCGAGGAGGAAAATTCCCAATTAATAAAATCCACGGCTTGCTTTCCTATCTGCTCTGTGCAGCAGCCGGCAAAGGTGTTCCTGAGCACTCGTTCTGCAAGGCTTCAGGCTCACTGCACTGTGTGTGTAAGTTATTTTGGTGTGCTTTGAAGCCTAAACTCTTGGTATGTAGCTTCAGGCAGTTGGTTGAGGCACCTGAGGCAGCATCATCATCCACCTTGGGTTTCTTCTGCAGCAGGTGCCGAGAGTAGACCCACCAGAGGCTGATTTGGATCCAATTTGCAAACCCATCCTATTTACACAAGGAAAAATGTCTGTGTGTGTTTCTGTGGGTGTGCAAAGAGATGTATGTAAGTGTACTCACATCCTTACAGTTTTACAGGACAATTTGATGCTGTCTGAAAATGCAGCCTAAGGTATTTAAAAGCAAAGAGCATAATCTATGGAGAGGAATACAGTATCCTGCTAAAAATGTTATATGTCTGATCTGGGAATACTTACGGTTTAAGTGGGCTATAAATGAATACTTAACCGCTTTAGTGCTGTGAAGTGATGACCCTCACGTGGCCTTGGCTCATGCTGCATGATCTCCTTTAGCTGCCACTCCACTGAAAATAATGGGAGCGTGCATAGCAGAGCCAGCCTGGAGGGCAAGACTGCCTCCAGGAACTACCAGACTGTCCTCTGCCTGATATAATGCTCTAATGATTCCAAAACAATGTAATTCTGCTATCCTAGATGCAATAAATGCTATTTATGAATTCCAAATCAAAAGCATATGTAGGCTGAGCCCCACATTTTAATACTTGGAATAGTACTGCTGTTGCTATACAAACTATAAACCATTTTTGTAAGAAAGAGATAAGTATTGATCACTTAATACATAAATCATTTTAGGGTAGTAAGGTTGTGTGGCACAAAAAAAAATATTTAATATAAATTTTTAACAAATAAAAGTGCAAAGTTTGGCTTATTTCAATTAATGATATTTCTTATTGGAAGCTATTTGGACAATCCCTGCACATTTGTTTTGTCCTTGTGAGCATTGCTGATTTTAGCATGAATGATCATTCATCTAAGAATTCATGCCTGAAATGAAATGCTTCACCATTTGTTATTCTCTTCTCATAAATGTTTGTTACTCGGTCACAAGAGGGAAAGCACAGAGTGACTACGCAGCTCTCCATACAGCACAAATAGTGAGTAGCAGCAAGAAGCATTCAGCCAGTTTTGGAGATGAGCTAAATCAGTCCAAGGTAATATTAGACATAAAGCCCTCTTCATTCTTTTCGCACTCCACCAGAGAAACAATGTCATCCCCAACTCAGCACAGCTCAGTTCTTCCCAGACAGCATCTCAGCTCCACCGCTGAGCTTATTGGAGCTGGTGGCAGGATTTAACATCGTGCAGCTTCTCCCCCGCTGGGCTGGAGCAGGGCGTGGAAGATGGACTTCAGGTTCTCCTGCCTGCATTTCCCCATGCCTGTTCTTCACTTGGCTTGTCAGGTGCTGTTGGTGTTGGCTTGCATCTTCCACCCAGCACCAAATGAACAGCAGGAATTTCAAAATCAGAAATGAAAACCAAATCAGGCCCTTTAACAAGGATCCATGTGGGCATGATTAGGGCTGAGTGTGTGCTAGGACGGACTAAAACAGAGCACTGCAATCAGGTCTTTGTGTTCCCCAGCAACGCTCCAGCACTATTTTCCATCAATTCAGCAAATCTGACACTGACAGTGTCCCTTTATCATGAGAGGATTCAGAAATCTGGATTCACAGCATCATGCGTCATGTATTACACAAGTGATCAACTTCACCACTACAAGAACAAGTGCACAGTAGAGGTCAGTCTGCAGCCATCAAACCTGAGCAGTTGGGAAAAGTGTGTTTATAACATGAGTATGTTCAGCTAAACTCATAAGCGTAAGTGTAATCAGCATACGGCAATCAATTCCTACAGAAAATCTTCAGACCAATTATGATTTCCTCTGCATCTTTCATGACAGTTTAACTCCTCATCCTAACAGATTTTTTCCTTATCGTTTAGTCTTCATTTTCAGTCCTAGTGATGTCCTCTTTCATCTAGTGGGGATCCCGTTATTAATAACACTGAAGCAGTGCCTGCTCATAATCTTTCCTGCTGCTGACCTTCAACTCCTAGAACGTTTGGTATGAAGGACATTTTGTTTATCTGATACATTGAGCCTACATATTTTTCCCCCACATAAAATAATCTGTCTGGATTCTGTTGAGCAAACTGTGCATGTGTGTCTAGTATAGACTCGGGCTAGTATAGCCAAAAAAGGCCAAAGGAAGGTGTAAAAAAAGGTTCACAGGGGAAAAAAGTCCTGAATTTCAAAGTCCCTAAGTTTGGAGAAAAGGTATATTCGTATGTTGAATGAGAAATAAACAACAGCAGGAACGAATGATTCAGGATTTAATTGCAATATTGGAATTATTGTTAATTCTGCTACCCCAAAATTAAACCTGTAATTAAAGGTGAATACAATTCATTGCCATCAATTACCATCCCAAGCAACTGAGAATGAAGGAAGACAAGGCATAGCTCATGCTGGGGTTGACGCTGCAGCAGCCCAGTCCCCTGGCCTTGGCTGGAAACTCCCATGCCATGTAAATAATGATATACTCAAATGGCCTTTGTGACTGGAGCTTTAAAGGTGTATGTGATAATTGGGGCTGCTTTCAAAATGAGTAGTTCTGGTCCTTTAGAGCTGTGGCTGGGGTGGCTACTGATTTTTAAGTTCCTGCGCTGCCATACGAGGCTGCATAAGTGCTCCCTTGTGGCGTTAGTGCCAAGCAGGCAAGTGATGCTCAGGTAGCACACTCTTATGTTGAATATCACGGCACAGGACCTCCCGATTCCTCTCCCTGCTTGTGTTTTGTGCACCAGTACGATACCTTCCCTCTCCCTCTGCTTCATCTCCATGAAAAGAGGGTCTGAAAAAAGTGATCAATAAACTAGCAGAAATACTATCAACATTTCTCTTTTATATTAAGGTGAAGTGAATGTTCCATGATTGGCCTTTAAGGCGCTTTGCAAAGGGCAGGAAGCATCAAAAGACTGTGCTAACTAAATTTCAGTGGCTTTGGGCTTTGCTTTGCTAGATGTTTCCTAGGCTTGTAAGCACATTTGAATCCCACATGCCGATCAATTCTGCTCGGCCAGTTTCTCTCCTTGGTGCTTTCATTTCAGTTTATTGGTTCATGGTTGACTTACACCTGCTTTGATTAATTTGTGGGCTAATCATTAGCCTTCCCTGGTAAAGGTGTATTTCTGCTAACTACCCCCTCTCCTTTTTTTCAACACTATGTACTTCTAATTACACCTCCTGCCAAAGGTGACCTGAATTTGTGTGTTGGCCTGCCTTGGAGAGAGCAGTTCAGAGCGCAGTGGATAACACTGCACTGCACATGCTGCTCAATGTTCTCATCACTGCATTAGTTCTGTTCCTTCATATTTGTAAATTTGAAATCAGTAAGATTTTCTCAATGTTTCAGTGCCTTATATAAATAGGCCTTAGTGGGAACTACCTCATTCCAAAATGAAGACAGCAAGTAACAGGCTCAATCATTTGGAAAGAGCAATTTGTTAAACAGAGCAGAGCAGTCGCATTACTTTTGGTCCATCTTTATTGCTTCCAGAAGGCAACACTCTCAGGAAAGCTTTCATGGCCAGATGTTCAGCTTTTCCAGCTGTTGAAATATTTTTGGAAGGCCCATAAGTCAAGATAAAATTACAGGTCACTGGGGATACGCGCTGACCCTTGCAGGAAGAAGGTGGTTTGGCTCACAGACGGCCTTCCCAGCCAGAAGTCTGCTAGGGGGCGAGTTCTCTGACATCTCTAATTGGACTTCATTATTCAGTCTAATGGCCTCGCTCAACTCCAGGTATTACCCTGGAGTGCAGGACAGCGGAATCACAGCCTAGCAAGGCCTGGTATTTTCAATCCTGGCAAAGCAGCAACTAATTGCACTGATTGTTACCGTGTGATTAACATCACCTACTGATTGCCATTTCCTAACAAATAGGTTGTGATGCCCTGGCTGGCACCAAGAAGCATCTTATACCACAAATGCCATACGAGGGGTCTCTGAATATGAGCCGCAATGCCAAAACCCAGTCCCGCATGATGGTATTCTCATCGCAGCTTGTGAACGGAGGGGAAGCCAGCTCTGGGAGTCCCTTCCGCTGCCTCAGCACAGGCATCCAGCGCCACCTGAAATCTCACCTACCCTCTCATTGCTGCTCCAGGAGTAGAGAGAGGTTTCCTAGAAGTCCTGTGTCACATCTGCCAACCCCATGCAGGTGTCCTGGGTGCCTGAAAGTGTCTTGAACAACACTAGGTACTCGTGTGGGCAGCCGAACCTGCTCCTGGTGGGCAGCCAGCTGAACGAGGCTGGCCATGGGCTAGTGGAAGGATTCAACTATGTGAGCACAGGTTTCTAGTTCTGCTGTATAAACCCCGGTCCGCACGTGGAGGAGGGGGCACAGACCCTGAAGGTCCTCTGTCACAGCCATTGGCCCCATCAGGAGGTCACTGCACCCTGGGTGTCCTTCCTGCAGGCAACAAAACCAAACTGTCCATCTCCCCCAGCTGGAAAGACAACCTGGACATCCAGCGCTCAGACAGGCTCCTACGTACTGACACCCATACACAGGTTTCTTCATCCGGAGTCGAATCTCAGTCCTGGTTTTCCAGTGGCAAGTTATATTAAGTATTTCCAAACAGTAATGCCTTTGGTCTGCTTCTCGGATTGAGCCAAATTAGCATGGGACTGTCGTGGTTTAACCTCAGTCGGCAACTGAGCACCACACAACTGACCGCT
>NW_008794621.1:2655313-2688565 GCF_000699145.1 Aptenodytes forsteri | reverse complement strand
GGTAGAGCATGGAAAACTAAAAAGTCCTTGGCTAGTGTAAGCCGTACCTAGCAACAACTAAAACATCGGTGTGTTATCAACTTTGTTCTCATCCTAAATCCAAAACACAGCACTGTACCCGCTACTAGGAAGGAAATTAACTCTATCCCTGCTGAAACCAGGACAGGGACACAAGAGGTTCTGCTAAGGAGCTGTGACTTTAAATAGCTGGGCATTTAGTTACCCATTTTTTAACGTATCAGTACATAATTGAAAATTGCGACCTTATGGGTACAATGTACAAAATCTCACCTGCCTGATTATAAAATCATTAGCTATTTTATTGTTCTTTGCCATCTTTTTTGGGGAGAAGTAACAGGCATTTTTCCAGTTAGAAGAAATCACAAATTAGATGTATACTGAAATAACACATTTGGTAATTGATTAAAATAGTCACTGCTTTTAACTATTCTTTCATTCAGTTGTAATACTAAGGTGAAGAAAGCATCCAGCACAGTCAGATTAAGCTCTCACAATCAGCATAAATTGGCCTAAGTGGAGGCTGACCCCAAATGACCTGATTCCAGCTACTTGTGCCCTCTTGTTCCAGCAGCAGTGTCCCTGCAGCTGCAGGATGAACCGAGTCAGGGAATTATCAGCTGAAAAGGAGTTTTGCTGGGTTTTATACCTGGTTAGTTCTTAGCCAGATGTGGCTCAGCCAGGGACTTCACAGACTCTAACGCTGGCACATGAGAAACATGGGAACAAGTGAACATGGATCAGCTTAAATCTATTATGAAACCGCAATCTGGAAAAATACCTAACAAATTTTGAATTTATGGTTTGGGGCAATAAGTACATTTTGCAACACTTGGACTAGGTGAAAACTATTAACAGCTTAAATGCTAAAGCCTTTGTTTTCTCTGCAAAGCAGCAGTGACTGATCAGCAGTCACTCTTGCGTGCTGATCTTGCAAGTCTAACAGTCTTTTCCCCACTGCTGAGTGAGTCCCAGATGGTTCATATAGCTATTTGTCCTACATACTTATGAGGATCCATTATCTGGATAGCTGACTTTTGCAGCAAAAGATTTTCCAACCCAGAATATTTCCTCTCAGTGCTCTGTGCTATGGTTTTCAGGCATGCACGCAATATTTTAATTGATATATTTATTATTTATTACGGAGTCATTCCTTTGGAAAAGACCTCTTTGCACAAGAAGAGTATGTTTAATGCCGCATTCAGAACATAGTGAGGATTGAGGTCGTTCCACTGCCGCAGGGCCAGAAATTTTGCAGCTGAGATTGTCATAAACCGAGCACCTGCCTGGTTCACTTTTGGATGTTTATGCCAGCGATGCTAATCTTGCAGATCTAAAAAACAGGCTGCAGATCTGATGAGAAAAGGCAGGAGCTGTCTGATGGTTTGCAGGGCAGGGCGAGGCTGCAGGGAAAGATTATGCTTGCACTGAGAAAAAAGTAGAGCTTTTTTTTTTTTGCAAGCAGTCCAGCAGTTAATATAGTTGATAGCCTCGTCTTTCAGATGTTTTTGGAAAGACCGGTGGGAATGGTAGGATGTGTTTTGCTGAGGCAGGAGCGACTACCGTCTTTAAGAAACACTCCTGCAAAGCCGCGAGTCGCTGGTTTTACCTTCCAAAGAAGCAGCTGGTAGAAGCTGTAGCTGCACCGTGGGATGGCAGTGAGGTGCGGCCGCAGGCAGGCTGCACAGTGGCACCTGGCGATGCGCTCGCCCGCCTGCCGGCCACACGGCCCCCCCGGGCACCCCCAGGCCCCACCGCGGGGAGCGCCAGCCCTGCGTGAGCTGGGGGAGGCTGATGGAAACCGAGGGGAGATGAGACATTCCTCTTTGGGGCCCAGAAGCAACCATGTGGGGCGGAGAGGCGTGGAGTTATTGCCTCTGTGCAACTCTGCACTGGGGTGTTTTAGGTAAGGGCATACAAGGGTGGCCTCTCCAGCTCATGGAGGCTGCTTCGTGGCTGGAGAAATGTCCTCCTCCAGCAAGCCAGCTCACCTCACCTCATTCCCCCTAAATGTAAGGGGAGAAGTGATGGTGAGCAGTGGGCAAGGCGTTGCTTGGGGAGCTCTGTTCCCGCTAGCAGGCAAGCTGAGCTGCCCTAAGCTGGGCAGCGTCTCCTTGCGACCTCTCTTTCCAATCCACGTGTGCAGAGCAAAAGCAGGGTGCCTGTCAGCTGCCTGCACAGCTTGCCTCCAAGGGCTTCCCATTCTCAAAATAAGCCTTAGATTGACATTCTCATACTGGTTCAGGAGCACTTTGAAACTGGGAGCGATTTGTAAAGGAAGGATAGCACGTGTGCTCAGATTGCTTTTCACCCAGGGTTATGTTACATGGGTGGGTACAAACCCCGCCAGAGCACCTCTGCCTGTCAGCGCAGGACTGGATGCCCCATTGGCATGACACAGTGCCCCTCAGGAAACATAGCCCTGATGTGTGCTAAAGCAGCTTTATAGCTTCTTGCTTGCAAGTGGCTCACACATCTGGCCTGGCTGTAGAAAGGCCCAGATGTGTCCGTAATCACTACTGCAAGCTCTATGGCGCGAGCATCATATTTTTGTCCAATGCATGCGGAGCACCTGTAGGAAAGCATGCGTGTCACAGTAGGACAAAATGTAGTAAACAACCTCCATGTAGGATAAATAAACAAGGTGGCATTGCTGAGAGTTAAGGCTGGTTGCTGTGTTGACCTGCTCCTTGCAGAGCCGTTTTCACCTTGGCAAAGGGGAGCTCAGCTATCATTTGGAGATGTAGCACAGCCGTTTTTCACTGCCTGAATCACGGAAACCCGCATCACCCTGTGCAAATGTTTAGAAACAGACACCATGACCCTTCTGCATGTGCATAAGTCATGGGCCCAGCCAGTGCAAGAACATTATAAGGAAAAGATGTCACTGCAGCAGGTGCAACAGCTGCCTAACAATGGATTTTTCTTCTCCTTTTCTGAGCATATTCACTATTTGCTGAACTTTATACTGGCTCTCAGAGTACTGGCAGGTTTTCTGGCTTGGCACGCCTTTGAATTATACAGGAATTCTGAACTCCCTCTCAAATCCATTTAAACCCCCTATTAGCACAGTACTTCTGCTTAGACTATAGAAAAAAAAAAACAAAACAAAACACAAACCCAACAATAAATGTTGAAAATTTGCTTTGCCATGACCCCAACAGCTACACAGTCACTTGGCACTTGCCTTCATAAATCAGCTTACAGCCCAGCTGAGATGAGCTTCTTTAAAATACCCTTTTATTACTTCACAGGGTATTAGCTTTTTGCCATCGCAGACTCAAAACAAGCCTGTGCTTCCTGGAACTGCTTGGACTCCATCCCCTCTTCTACTTCAAACAGAGAATTGTTTTAAAAAACACTGTGCTAGTTCAGACTGCACCACTACTAGGGGCAAGCAGATGATAGAAGAGAAAAGGTGTGAAGTAGCTGAGCAAAATTGAGGGTAGCAGAGGGACATAATCTAGTTCCTAAGGTGGAAGAAAGACAGCATGTCCAGAGATCTGAGGCTAAGAGGAGGGAGTAGCCCTTCAGAGAATACCTTAGTGATTGTGTTGGTGTGCACAAAATGCACCTGGAACGAGACATGCTTCTGGCAACAAGGCACCGAGACAGTTCCAGACTATCAGGTGCTTTCTTAACATCAGCACAAAAAGCGGATTAGGAGCAGTTCCAAGCCCCTTTGTAACAGCCTCAGATGGCTCACTGGGACCGGGTCTTGTCAGAGGAGGACTATGGCTGCTCAAAATGAATCTCTTACCAAACTCCTCGTGCAGTGCTTGGTGCACACTGAAAAAAGGCTGGTTCAGCACATTCAAGAAGACCGTCCCAGACCTAATGTTTGTGGGGAGTTAATTTTGCTGGATTTATTCCCTTGATTTGAATTTAAAATGCTCTAGTAAGAATCTGCCTGTGAGGCACAATGGAGTCAACAGCAACTCTACTTAACTTCAGGACGTTTTTGGTCTTGCTGCTGTAGAGGAGGCTTCTGGCAGCAGATTGGCTCAAGGCAGTAGAGTACTTTTGACATGCACAGATTTGGGTTTCTCGCTTTTCTTGATTGGGTGAGGACTGGAAGACTAAAATATCTACATTTAGTCATCTGCATGTGAGCTGGGTGTCTAAGGTCCCCATAATGGAGATCTTGTCAATACAGTCTGTGCCTCTCCATGCCATTAAGAGTCTAGTTCTCGGCAAACCAAATAATTTTCTAGAATCTTTTGACTGTATTGGGAAGTTAAACACCCTTGGACGTGGCCACCTATCAGGTTGCTGATAGGTGCTGAGTGCCAGACTTGGTGCTCCAGGGCATTCTTCCAGGTCTCCATGTGCTGCACTGGGAGGTACTGCGTTGCATCTGCCACCTCCTTGTTGATGTCTCAGATTCCCTGTAGCATCTCAGGCAACATGAGAAGTCTCTGTGGAGGCAACTGAATCACCCTCTGAGCTCAGGTGTCAACACCTCAATGTGAACACTTCAGTGTAGATACTCCAGTCTTGAGCTGAATCTTATCTAACACAGCTGTGTGGCAGCTAACACAGCCAGTCTGCACAACAAGATTTTGCTGCACCTCCGTATACTTGTGTGTGGTGGGACAGCCAAGACGCTCAGCCTGCAGCTCGGGGTTTTTGTCCCTGCATCCCTTCCGCTCAGTTGGGAAGTTCTTGCTCTTTTGCTCTGTGCAAGAACCTTGTCCATGGACTTTGGGCCTTTCTGCTGATCTAGCTGAGTGGGGTTTGTTGTAGATCGCCCCAAACTAGCCTTGCATATTGGGCTGATTTGGTCTTTAGCGGTGTTCATGTCAGTGATGCTATTAAGTGTTGTGACCTTTGGTAGGAAACGGAAACATTTTTCCTGTAGTTCACAATGGTCTCACTGCTGATACTGCAACTCTGTGCTATGACTGTTTTACCAAAAGTGCCCTGGGCCCCTACCACACTCCCCTGGCCCCCTCCCTTCCTCCTGCAGCTCTGCAGGAGTTGTACTGACAGCATTTTCTGAAAATGTCTGCACCCAGCATCCCTCCAAAAGGGGAATTTCCTGAGACAAAGAGGAAACCACAATAGGAGGATCTGCCCAGGGCTGGTCAGAAGACAGTAGGTATAATTCTTGGGATCTCCTCTTCCCTAATCTTACTCATTCACACCATTAGGCACTGTTTCATTCAATGAAATATGAGGGAAAAGATGTCCCAATCAGAATTTTTTATAAGAAAAAAAAAATGAGCAAGAATATAAGGATATGACCCATTCTGAATAAGGAAGCTGTTGAATAATAACATTCCTGAAAGATTTCAGCTAAATGTTAGATAAAACTCCACCACCAGAGAGCAGGTATAAACACGAATGGGATCAGTGAGTTTGAGTCAAGTTACCCATCTTTTTAATACATTTATAAAAATGAGGGGTTGATGGACAACCATCAAACCTCCAGGTTTTTGCCAACTACCATGTAGCCTCCCCGTGACACCTTTTTTCTTTTTCTGAAAACCTTATTGAAAGTCATGTTTAAACATGCTTCTGAGGATGTGCTGCCTTCCACCTCCTGTAGTTTCACAGGCAATAGGTGGACTGTGGCTCGAGAGCCAGTGATGCCAGCAGGCTCAATCCCTGTAAACGGCTGAAGTGAGGATGTCTCAGCACCCACAACCCATGCTGGGCTGAAGTAATCCACGGTGCTGGTACAGGAGGTGAGCACCGCTTACTACCCACACTGGGAAGAGCAAAGCCGTGGGGCAGTGTCACTCCTCCCTCTAACTCTGCTGAGGCAGGCAAGTGCCTGGTGGCACACCAAAATGTCCAGGCAGATGTTGCACCTGTGTGAGTCACATCACACTGGCACTTGTACCCTCTGCATGAAGCAACACGGGCAGGAATGCCTCCTCCACTGCCACACACAAATACCCTGCATTCACAGCACCTTCTTCCATTTTATTTCCTCACAGAGCTTCTCAGAATATTTTCTGTTTGGTCTTGTTTTCATTGATTTAAAATGCAGAGAAAGGAAAGCAAGGTAGATTTTTGCTCAGCAACAGTCCAGATGAAGCAAGTTAAAAAAAAAAAAAAATTAAATAACCAAGCTATGGCTTGTCATTCAGAATGATGCCAAATATAGAAAATATGTAATTACTGTCATATGTAACTGTTTTTTGTAACTTGAATAAAATGAAAGACAAAATAAAATGCTTGCTTCATTGTTTCTTTCTGATTCACTGCCTACAAACCTATAGTGCTTGAAGAGGATGTCAAAACAAGAGCTGGATGGGAACTTTTCAATTAAATGTTTTTTACCAGAAAATACTGTTTCATTGAAACCAAAACTTTTCAAGGAAATCTATATCTGTAGTTGAAACTTTTGTTAGAAAGGTTTTGGGGTTCAGAATGATATTTCTGATTAAAAGGAGAAAGAGACAAACAGACAGATAATCTTAATGCACAAGACCGAGCATCACCTGAGTTTAATTCCCCTTGCCAGGTGAGTGAATGAATCGCTGCCTTACCAAATGCTTTCTCTCTTTTCCCTCATCTATTTTTCTGACAAATTTCAACAGCCTTTTGATCATCAGTGTAAGTAAAATAACTGTTGAAACCTCAAAAAGTTTTGCAAGCTAGGGTTCTCATTTCTATCTAGCCTGACTAATAGCCAAACATATGAGTCTTCTTGGGATGTCTGTTCAACTCCAGTTCCAGAAAGCTTTAAGCCTATGAAAGATTAAAATAAAAGCATAAACCAGAGAAATTTCCACAGGGAACATCAGATATAAGTTCTTGGAACAGGTCTGTGTGACTCAAAGAGTGGCTGAACACTGTTGTCCTTCATTTTTGGAAATGTCCAAAACTGACCTTCATCAAGTAGTTACCCAACAGCTGGTTTAGGGCAGGCAATCCAAGATTATCTCTTCAGGGCATTCAAGGATGAGGTATACCAGACTTGGGAGCTAGCAAGTAGCCATTGTAGCACATAAGTTGTTAGCAAGCAAACTCAGGGGGATCTTCCTGTGCCCAGGAAGAAAGCACCACTGATGGGAGATGGGTATTGTGCATCCAGTCACCAGAGCCTGTGGCCCTTAGCAGTGAAAGCCATCCTGCCACCGTGTTAATTTTAAGTGTTTCATAGACTCATAGAATGGCTTGGGTTGGAAGGGACCTTAAAGATCATCTAGTTCCAATCTCGCTCCCTTGGGCAGGGATACCTTCCACTAGCCCAGGTTGCTCAAAGCCCCATCCAGCCTGACCTTGAACACTTCCAGGGATGGGGCATCCACAACTTCTCTGGGCAACTTGTGCCAGTGCCTCACCAACCTCATAGTGAAGAATTTCTTCCTTATATCTAATCTAAATCTACCCTCTTTCAGTTTAAAGCCATTACCCCTTGTTCTATCACTACATGCCCTTGTAAAAAGTCCCTCTCCAGCTTTCTTGTAGGCCCCTTTCAGGTACCAGAAGGCTGCTATAAGGTTTCCCCGGAGCCTTCTCTTCTCCAGGTTGAACAACCCCAACTGTCTCAGCCTGTCTTCATAGGAAAGATGCTCCAGCCCTCTGATCATCTTTGTGGCCCTCCTCTGGACTCACTCCAACAGGTCCATGTCCTTCTTACGTTGGGGGCCCTAGAGCTGAACGCAGTAGTCCAGGTGGGCTCTCACAAGAGCAGAGTAAAAGGGGAGAATCACCTCCCTCGACCTGCTGGTCACGCTTCTTTTGATGCAGCCCAGGATATGGTTGGCTTTCTGGGCTGCAAGCACACATTGCCAGGTCATGTTGAGCTTCTCATCAACCAACATGCCCAAGTCCTTCTCCTCAGGGCTGCTCTCAATCCATTCTCTGCCCAGCCTGTATTTGTGCTTGGGATTGCCCTGACCCATGTGCAGGACCTTGCACTTGGTCTTGCTGAACTTCATGAGGCTCGCATGGGCCCACCTCTCAAGCCTGTCAGGGTCCCTCTGGATGGCATCCCTTCCCTCCAGCACGTTGACCGCACCCACACAGCTTGGTGTCATCAGCAAACTTGCTGAGGGTGTACTAATCCCACTGTTCATGTTGGCAACAAAGACGTTAAACAGCGCCGGTCCCAATACCGACCCCTGAGGAATGCCACTCATCATTAATCTCCACTTGGACATCGAGCCATTGACCGCAACTCTTTGAGTGCGACCATCCAGCCAATCCCTCATCCACCAAGTGGTCCATCCATCAAATTCATGTCTCTCCAATTTAGAGACAAGGATGTCATGCGGGACAGTGTCAAACGCTTTGCACAAATCCAGGTAGATGATGCCAGTTGCTCTTCCCTTATCCACCAACGCTGTAACCCCATTGTAGAAGGCCACCAAATTTGTCAGGCATGATTTGCCCTTAGTGAAGCCATCTTGGCCATCACCAATCACCTCCTTATTTTCCATGTGCCTTAGCATAGTTTCCAGGAGGATCTGCTCCATGATCTTGCCAGGCACAGAGGTGAGACTGACTGGCCTGTAGTTCACTGGGCCTTTCTTTCTTCCCTTTTTAAAAATGGGGGTGATGTTTCCCCTTTTCCAGTCAGTCGGAACTTCACCGGACTGCCACGACTTCTCAAATACGATGGATAGTGGCTTAGCAACTTCATCCGCCAGTTCCTTCAGGACCCGCAGATGTATCTCATCAGGTCCTATGGACTTGTGCACCTTCAGGTTCCTTAGATGGTCTTGAACCTGATGTTCTCCCACAGTAGGCGGTTCTTCATTCTCCCAGTCCCTGCCTTTGCCTTCTGCAGCTTGGGCAGCATGGCTTGAGCACTTGCCAGTGAAGACTAAGGCAAAATAGTTGTTGAGTACTGGGAAGCCTGACTTAGGAAATGCTGTGACTGTGGTGATACGGACCTTGAAGAGCACTGAAGCAAGTCTGACCCTTACACACACAGTGATATTTTCAGGAAATTCAGCGGCTTTGTCCATTATCAAAACAACAGAGCTTTGTTAAGCTTTAGCTGAATTTCTCCGTTTGCATTTGCAAGGGAGTTGCGTTTTCTGCAGTGGGAGTGACAAAGTTTGACCCAACACTCCTATGTTGCCTTTGGTCAGCTCTTGCATAGGACAAGCAAAATGGCCTATCTCTGCAGGACTCGGCTGATGAAGGATCTACGGCCAGGAAATTAACCGTCAGTATAATGCAAGCTCCTTACGACTTGCCAGTGGCAGTAGGCAGGTAAGTAGAATATCATGATCGATGATCACCACGGCTGGTGATAGACTGGGGAGACCTAACATTGACATCTGACATGAGGCTGTTATCCATCATGGCTCTGACTGCTGTCTTCTGATTACGAGGGGGCTGAATTATTGAGCAGACCTAATTCATGGCAAGCTGCCACTTGCATTTCTGGGAAGGGCAAATGTAATAAGAAACAAATGCCTCGACTACAATTTTGTATTGTCTCCAAGTCTCTCCCATTGTGCTTCCCTGCTGGGTAAAAAAGGCAAGGGGCGAGGTTTAACTGCGTGCTGAATGGCTTTGCATGGCAGTGACAGGTATTCAGAGGCAGTAAGACTGTCTGTCTCCAAAGAATCTGCACCAAAAAAATGTTAAGCCAGTGGGAATGCAGCACCTTTGAAAAGGAGAAGGGTCACTTAAAAGTTTGGCAGGATCAAAGCCTATATTATAGTCCTCTCTTCACCCCCCAAAACTCTCAGACAAAGAACATGAACTTCTGAGACCATAACTGAATGTAAAATCATCAGCAAAAGCATGCTCCAGTCACACAATTTATTTGGATGTGCGTCAGTGTAGAAACTGGCACTTGCCCCATCTATGTTCATAGTCCAATTTCTCTGCCACAGAGAGCCAGGATCTGTGATTTTCAGTCCAAGGGCATTTCTGACATTTCAACATTCATTTTCACTGCAAAATCAAAAAGAAAAGTTCGGGCTTTCAAGGTCTCCCCCCTAGAGGAGCATGGCTCGGTGGCAAGACAAGGTGGACGCAGTGATGCCGGTGATGGAGGATCGAGCTGCCCGTGGGACATGGAGCAGCACTTGCCTCCAGCTCCAGGCCACATGCCAGGCACTGCCACCATGCCAGGCACCCTGAGGCGGATGGGACTGCAAATTCAGTGCCAGGGAAGGACGTGCCAGGAAAGCACAGCCCTGCTGCACCCTCCCGCAGCCTGGCCCCTGACTTTTGGGTCTTTTCCGGTTAAATGAATCAAGTGTGATCAGGAGTAAATGCGATCAAATAACTGATTCGTAAATGTTCACCTGATCTTTTAAGAGGGGGTGAAGTAAAACTCTGTCCATCACATTCATGTAAGTAAACTACCAATGGTGAAATACCATCTCTGAGTCGGCACTGAAAGAAATAATTATCTCAATTATTTCTTCCTATAAAATTGACTCTATGCTGGTTCCTCTTTATGAAAAGTGCCTATAAATTTGCTTTGCATAAGAAAGGAAGCAATAACAAAACCAGCTACACATGATGAAGCAATACTTTTGTATTAAAAAAAGTTCCTGATGGAAAATCCCCTTTCCTTCTACTCAGAGATGTTTTCAATTGTCTTCAAAAATGAGATCCCTGAATGGTGCACAACTTTGCCCTCAGCAATGCTGATACAGTGCCATTAAAGTCAATGAGATTACATGTGTTTGAATGATGGCAGAATACAGCCCTGCATGTTTATTGCAAATGCATTTGTAAAACGTATTCCAAAGGATAAAAAATGCATAAATAAATGCTGCCTCTGCAAATATCAGCATTTTTACTGAATGGATGTATGTGTTTTCAAATAAATTCATGCAAACAGATGTGGATTTCTGACTTTTTCCTTCAAGTGACCTTCCACACTTAGCAAATTTGCCAGGCCAGGCCTTATCTCCCAGTCCTCCACCTGTAACTTCAGCAAAATATATGAAGAAAACTCCTGTAAAATTTCAGTAATACAACCATCACATTAACTGTGTATACATTTCTATTTTGAGAAGAAAAAGCTTTTTGTATTTTGATTAATTGTCTTTGACAGACTAATCTAGAAGCATGAATAGGTTGTATTATAGACTATTAACTCCCTAGCAGTCTCAGTGCTGGGAGTGTTTCTAGGGAGGCAGGTATCCTTTTGATCCTACCAGACCTTAATGACACTGTTTGTATTAATATTAGCAGTGGCATTTTTAAAAATTCAGTATTAATTGAATCCTGATTTCTTCATTATTTTCCACATACTGTGCTTTTCCATGAGAACCACGACTCATGCTAACAAATGCCTAGAGAAATATCTTCACCTTGTAAGCTATAAAAAACATTCTACCATCCAGTTAATTTATGGCAGCAATTTGGAAGTCTGCTGAGCCAGACACAGCTGGCTGGCAATGAGCACATTGTTATTAAATATGAGCAACATGTGACATTAATCTCAAATTAATTTTTGAGAGAAAATGCACACAAATTGCAAAAACCTATAATAAAGAAGTAAAAGAAAATGGTGCAATACATATTTGCAAAAGTTCATTTCTGTAGCAGGTTTATACACGTTAATTGGTTATTCCTAATTTTATTCAGTGATTGATTGAAATAGAGGAGAGACCAGTAGAGAGACCTGACTATTGAATGTACCAGGGCTGAAGTCCTTTGCTCGGAGCTGACCAGGGGGGTTGGATAACCCTGATGGTAGCTCCATTTAGCCAGCTGCAGAAACGCCTTTGAGGAGCTGAGGTGGATTGTTGAAGTCACAGGTGTCGTTTTGTGAAACTGCTACACACATGAAAACCACAAACTGTCAGGTCTGCGCCAGGACTTTACCTTGAATAATCTCATGTAAAGGCTGTGCCTCTGTGACGCGCTGGCTGGGGTTTCCTAACACACTCTCCTGGATGGGGAATATAGAGATCACGCCATATAGGAAAGAGAGAGTTTTTGCAGAAGGGTTTAGCAATAAAATGAATGTCGTTTTAATTAGAATTTTCTATAGGAAACATTGCCTTTTCATGAAAAACTCTGTACATTCAAAATGTTTAAAAGCTATTTGTTTTTTTAGCAGCTGGTAACCATTTTCCCTCACCAAAAAATGCTGAAAGTTTGAGGGGTTTCTGGCATCACCGTTTCAACGAAAACCAACAATGTTCAAAGAAAAGATGTATTTTTTGAAAGATTTCATTTAAATAAAGTTCCAGTTTATCTTCAAAAAAGAATGCTTTTGATGGAAATCTTTTGGCCTGCCCTTTTGCAGAGAATAAATCTTGCTGGAAGGTGGCAGAGTAAATCCCCCCAAGTCATTTACATCGAAACCCTACAAAACAGTATTAGGAAACGGAAACCCCATCGAAATCACTGCAAGTCAGCCTCTAAATATTTCTAAGGTTTTCTGTGTGTCATCCTTTTGAAAGCCCTACCTAGCACACCGCAAAGTTTTGGTAAGAGCCGCATATCTGACAGCCCAAGCCTGAACAGTCAGAAACATCAAACAGTACCTTAAAATCTGTATGGGAAGCTGTGGGGACGGGCTGTGTGGGATGCAGTTTTCTTCGATGCTGGCTGGGCAGTCTGCAAGGCAGGTGTTGTTTTTTAATTTACAGAAATCCATAGCACATCCTAGGAAGAGAGGTGTGTTTTCCCGTGAGTGCTACCATGTCCAGTTACTGAAAACCACTGGTTTTCCAGCTGTTCCCCAGCACCTGCAATCCCTAAACATTTGCCCGGACACAGTACCCTCCGTGGGCACTAAACACAGCCAGTGAGGGGGAGAAATTGCACATAAAATGCTGCATATTCTGCAAACTCTGACTTCACGGCCCCCTGCCCTGTGCTACTGCAGCAGCAGAGGACCCTGCCTGCCTGGGGGGACCGTGAGAAGAGCAGCCTGGGTGCCTCGTCCGGTCAGGCTCCGAGACTTCCATGTCCAGCTCATCCTGTTCACGTGCAAAATGTGGGTTTTGTGCCCATTTTTCAGGCTGCCTACCCCACAGGCAATTTGCAGTGGGGCTGCAAAGACAGGTTGATATCTGCTATCACCATAGATTTTACCCAAACCTGTGCCAGCGTGTGCTTCTGCAGTCTGCCCTGCGTGAGAGCTGGCCTCTCGCTTACCCTCAGCAGCTCTGGGCAGATGTGTCTGAGAAGGTGTGAAACGGTTATGGATAAAGAAAAGGACAAGAAAACCTAGTTCACTTCCTCTGGCTGCTTGAGGGAAATGCTGTGGTTGCTTAAGATGTGCCAGCGTGTTGGTCTGCAGACAGTCTTCTTATGGAATTAATAACAATAAATTCTTTATCATTGCCATTATTTATTGACTAAATATAAGTTGACCATCTCTATAGGCTGACCTTCAGCTCTTCAGAGCCTGCTGTGATCAGAGACATGCGTAACTTACATTGCCTGAAGGTCACTTGGGTGCATTTTGCCTAGGAGGTCCCTCCCTGACTCTTCATTCCTGATGATCCCTTGCTTTGCAAGGAGCTCATTTCCTCCTAATCTGTATCCAACAGTCAATGATGACCTTCTCACACAAAACCTAGCTACATTTGCTGGTGAGCTGGGAGAGCGACACGATCCCACGCTCCCCATCAGGCAGGGTGCATAGAGCCTGTCCCAGTCCCTGCCCAAGTCTCCTAGGAGAAATATGGTTTATTTGTACTGGGCAGCAGGTCTGGTGGCAGTCTCGAGCTCAGAGAGGCATGGAGAGGAAACAAAGAGGATAAATAACAGCCTGCAACAGGGCCAGAAACCAGCCCAGCACTCCTGTGCTCACATGCACAGTACCAGCGTGGGGACCACATGCTCCCCCCTGCTCAGGGATGGAGGATAGAGCTCTCCTCCCAGAGCCCCAAGTCCTCCTCACTTTTGGCTTCATGCAGCGCACAGAGCCAACAAGATCCCATCAGGAACAATTTAAGTCAGGAGAAAAAGGCACAGAACAAAGTGCTGATATGGTTTGTTCACAGTCAGGGAAGCCTCAGTTACAGAGTGCTGTATTTTTGTCTTTTTTGTCATTTTAAAATTAAAGAGTGTTTTCCACCATTAAGTACGCCAGGCATAGCTCCTGATCTACTCCTAAGTCCACTTTCCCAGGGAAACAAAGCTTACATCTATCCTGTTGGTCAGTGTGTTTCTCAATGTTGGTCTCGCGCTAATTTTAGCACTCGTGGCCAATTTAAACCAGATTTGATGGCAGGGCAGAGCCCTCATGAAACACGGAGGGCTTGGAAGAGAAGAGAAACTCTATTAGGCCCCACCAAAGAGGAGTTAGATACCAGGGAGAGCCGTGGTGGCCACCAGGCTTCACTAGTAGTGCTGCCGGTGAAATGGCCCAGGGTATTTCTTGTCCCGCATCCAGCTTGCCTGGTGGGTACCTCGCGGCCGAGCAGGCATTTCGCTTTTCTCTCAGCTCAGCCCCGTGATGTGAGCGGCCATAAAGGTGGCCTGGTTAGAAGGGGGGAATTGCTGAACAGAAGAAATTGTCTGCTGAAAAATACTGACAGAGAAAGGGCAGCCAGCCTGAGACTGCAAGCCTGGGGACAGGGCTTGTGAACCAGAAAAATCCCTGAATCATTTGCTTTGCTGATGATAAGTTGTAGTAATCAGTAATAGTACATAACTACTTGGTTGTTGCTGTTACTGGTTGTACTAAAATACTAATTGATTCTGTTATTGATTGATACCATACTATTGATTATACTATATAATTGATTGCTGCTAGTAATTTGAAATAGCTTGATAAATATATATTCATTCATATTCAATTTATTAATCATAGGTATATTTGCTAGTGGTGATTTTTGTGGTATTTGAGGTAATCTGTAATAGAGATTCAGAGGACAAAGCCTCCATGTCCTTGTGTATTACAGAATCCTACAAACCCACAGTTGCGATCTCTACACTAACCCCTTAGGTCATGATACCCTGTCAAGACCCCGTGTTTCCTCACCGTGGGGGATGTGCCATGTGTGCACTGAGCATGTGAGGTCTCAGCCTGTGGGGTCCCTGTGAGGCAGGGCTAGGAGGCAGCTGCCTCCCAACAGGGTTCGGAACTCTGCAAAGGGAAGAAAGAGGAAAACAATTCAATGTTTTCAGATTTGCCTGAGAAGTGACTGTCCAGCAGGTGACGCTTTTCTAAGGGCAATAACATACTTCATGGTGAGGCAGAGAGAAATTTCTATTTTTTCTTGTTTTTCAATAGGTTCCTTTTTTAAGTGGTAGCAGTGGTGGCCGTAGATCAAAGCAGACTGTGATACGCTGCAGATGATGCATCACCCTTTGAAATACACTTGCTTGGGATGAGCCCTGCTGGACACATGGCAAATTGATTGGTGTGCTATAGAGATCTATCTATTAATAATAACAATTATCTTTTCCCTAGACTTACATTGCAGTTTCCAGTCATTATGAGGGGCTGGGGAGCTTTGCCCCTGAAATCCCAAAGCAGAGACACTGGATCGCTGTGCACAGGAGACTGGCGCGCTACATGCAGAAACACAGGTGAGCCAGGCTCTGCTGTCACCACTCGCTTTTCAGATGACCTCTTGCAGTACTCCTGTGGAAATGTCATAAGCCAGAGCAATCATTTGTGGTTTTTTTTCCTCTGTGCTCAGTCCCTTGATGAGTCTTGCTACTTGACAACTGTAGCATGTAAATGCTGAAGCCAACAACATGGCAAGCAGGTGTTGTTTTCCCCCAGTTTACTCTATTAATGTGATTTTCTCAGCAATTCTTGCATGAGCACAGGCTCAGAGAGAAAAAAAACCTGTGTGCATAGGAGGGCAAAGCTGCCTGAAAGCAAAAATACTCAGTTCTTCTAACCTGAGAGTTTGATATTAAGAAATGCTGGGCATCCATAGCTTCATAGCTACTGAACTCAACGGCAACTGCCAGTGCTCGACAGCTCCCACAACCAAAAGCTCCCCAAACCAAAAGCTCACTACAGGAATATATTGCTGTTCTGAGGGGACTTCTGCTGAAAGACTCCAGACAAGTACATGGGTTAGTTAGCGGCTGGCCACACTCTGCTAATTTTAGAAAGCTGCAAACACATATCCTTCCAGCCAAGGGTGACAAATTTACTCTTAGATGAATTGCAGATAAATGAATCAGGCTTTCAAATGCCTGTCAGTGCGAGCTTGCTAGCCTGCATGCAACTGCCACAAAATGGTCTGTAGTGGGCTTATCAAGGCTAGACGCATCCTGATGCAAAACAGAGTGATCTTGTGATCAAGTCCTGTGCTGGGGGAGGTCTTTTTGCCTTGGACTACATGACAGGGACATGGTAGCTGCTGAAGAGGCGATTCCACGTCTTTCTGCTCCCTGGGCTTGTGCCCAGAAGGGCAGCGGTGGCCTGGCGCTGGCAATGCGGCACTGCGGCAAGAGGGTAGGAAACCCCAGTCCTGCAGCACCAACGTCCCTTTGAGGTACCGTACTAAAGCTAACTCGTTTTCACAGCACCTCAGGACACCAATCCATCTCAGACCTCCAGGGGATGCACCAAAGCACAGTCAGTTGTGAGCAGGACAGAAGAGCAGCTTGGAGAGCTGGTGTCAGATATTGAGGTGGCTGCTGCAGTGCACGGGGCCTCGGGAACCTCCAACAGGGACCTTAAATCTGACCAGAAAGATGTGAACCCGTGCCTGAACAGAAAGAGGACTTGAGCGAAGAAGCACAGAGAGGAAAACAGCTTTGTGGCATCATTTGCAGAGGCTGAAGAGAAGCTGCAAGGATCTATCCTAGGCTTTTGCCTCTGCTCTCTCCTGCCTCTTCACACCGTTTCTCCTCTCCTCCACCACATTTCCTGCCCTTTTTTCATCCCCGTGGTTTGAAATAGCAACGTTGCTTTCACTTGCTTTGTTTGATGTACTTTTATATTTATTTAAATCAATATAAATTAAACCTATCTCTGTATATAAGTGCATATTGAGAATATGATAATGGCAGCATATATATGCTGTATATGATATGCATGATACATATGATATATATGTTAATATATATCAGTATGTTATTTATTTAAAATATTCTAGATGTGCATACGTGTGTGTGTTTGTTGGGGTTTTTTAAGGCCCACAGCTTTACTAGCTTTGCTTCCAAACCCTAACAAAACAGTTCATCTTTTCTATTATTGGTTTAACTGGAATTTATTAACAATGATTACTACTGGTAAGTTAAAAAAGAAGCTGATTTAACTAGGGCAGTGCTCCCATTAGCTCTTTACTTGCATTTTCTACCCTGTTAAGCATCACAGCTGCAGTTAAATCAATGGACACCATCTGTCCAGATGCCTATTTTCAGTTGCCTATCGGTGGAACCTAATCTCAGTTAATCTTTCAGCTCACACTTTAACTTATCTGCCAGTGGCTGCATACAGTATTTCCAATTCCTTTTTCAAAATGTGAGCATGAAACAAAAACTGAGTGGAGGTCTCCAGCAACACTATTTTTTTCCCTAAAGGAAGCAACAGCAGTGGAGCAGACCTGCGCCCTGTGAGATGCTCTGCATTCCCTGCAGAGCTGTGCGCAGCAAGAGCCGCCCGCGTACCCCTAGGGGTAAGCCAGCTCTTGTCTTGGGGTTCAGTGGTCAGTGTGGGTCAGTGTGGAAAGATGGAGAACAGGAGTGAAATTTTCCGCATGATAAAGTAAAGGCAAATTTTACATTACCTGTGAGACAGCCAAAATGTTATGCATGATTTGTATTTCCAGAGGTACCAAGCACTGAAGTTAGAGGACATGAAGGCACTGAGAACCTCAGCAAATGAGGCCCAAAGAGCATCATTACAGAGAAAGCATCTGTGCAGGCACTGAGCAGGGAGATAAACTGCGGCGAGCATAGGAGTTGCCACCCAGTGCTAACCATCTCCCAGCCCCGTGCAAAAGAGCCGTCTGTGTTTATTCCAAGATGCCTAGGGAGGGCTGCTTCCCCTCCAGCCCAGACCAAGTGTGTCCACAAAGCTCTCGAGGTCTCGAATAAGCAGCGCATGCTTGTGTCCTCAGCCTCCTGCCTGCATGGAGACTTCACAGACACCTGTGGACCACCAGCAGGATACATCCCACCAGGGTGTGCCCTGCTGTGCCCCAGTGTGCTAACATGGCATTAAATCCACAGCTGACCTCCAGCTTTGCGCATGCTGCAATCTGTGAGGGCTCCTTTGCTTTATGCTGCATTTGAAGAACAATTTGAAGATTGAGGCTGCTCTTGGAGCAGGGTGGGGACCTTCTGCCACCTTGTACCTGTCCCTCTCATGGGTCTCCTCTCCTGCAGACCCCCTCAGGGCAGGATACAACCACTTCTGTCTTTGCACAGCAACCAGCACAGGGGCACCCAAGGCAGTCCTAGGGCTCCTCTGGCTGTTGCCATCAGGCAAATAACAACAACTTTGCACAAAGTACTCTTACAATTTAACTGATTTCAGAAAACAGATTGGACATACAGTGTTAGGAAAAGCCTCGGGCGGGGTAGAACAGGGCTGATCCTCGGTGCCTCACTGCGTGGCGAGGCTTTGGTGAGCTGAGCAAGGAGGCGCAGCAGTCTGAAGGCACTTCCTGGTTTTTATACAGGTTTACCCCTAAGTTTTGCAGAGAAAGTCTGTTTTTTACAAAATGAGATGCAAACAGAAGTGTTACTAACTCAAACTGCAAGTCCTCGTTTTTACAGAGATCTTCCTGAGAAACAGACAATCACTGAATCAAACAGAAGGAAAAAAAAAAGCCTAAATCTTCTCCATGGCCCTGAGAACAAGTGATAGAAATCACCAGTTCCTGCTGAAGGGGAGCAGAATTGATTTGGAACCAGAAGAAACTGCTTAGCTGTGCATGAAAGGCTCGATCCTGCTGTGCTGACTCAGGCAAATCTGCTGCTTAAACATGCAGCCCCACACTTCAGATAGGGTATTTTTCCAATGCTCAAGATCTCTGTTCAAAATCAGAGCAATGACTCCGTACCCCGCACTTAGCAACATGTGCACACGTGTGTACATCTCCGTGGTGGAGCAGAAGTGGGCTTCTCCCAGCCATGGGACAGCTGCACACTGGGCGGTCTGACTTTATAAAGGCGTGTGTCTGCAGTTGTATTCACCATCTGCAATTCAAACATAACCACTGGGCTTTTCAAAGCTGCCTGAAAAATCAAAGTCAGCCATTTCACCATGCCCACGGGCACCAGGGCAATTCCCTCTGAGCAGGGTTGCACCGTATGCTAAGGCAACTCAGACACTGCCCTCAAACCCATACCCTGTGCTAAAAATTGGTCTCCCAGAATTTCAGAAACTGGGGGCAGGAGGCAGAGCAGTTATTTTTCCTAATGGAAAGACCATTAGGAAATGCTCCCATCTGTGGGACCCCACAGGTTTACTAGGACTCATGTTGTTTCTGAAATGCAGAGTGACCTGGAGAGGGGAGGGGATAGTGGGTGGCAAAAATTGCAGATGACACCAAATTATTCAGGGTACTTAAACCTGAAGCTGACTTTGGAGACCTGCAAAAATATTTCATGGTGCTAAGTGACAGGGTGATAACCAAAAAAATCTGATAAACTGATAAGCAATAAAAAAGGCTGATAAGCACTGAACAACGCACTTCAGACAAAAAAGATGTACAAGATGACAGGCCTGAACTGCTACCGCTGAAGAAAGTGGCTTTGACATCACTGTGGAAAGTTCTCTGAAAATTTCTGTCAACACTCAGGAGCTGCTAAAAGGCAAATTGAATATTAAAACTTCTTAAGAAAAGTGTAGAGCACAAAATGGGGCTCATCATTTTGCCAGCGAATAAATCCATGGGGTATGTGCACCTCAAATACTTTGTGCAGCGCTGGTAATGCCATCTCACAAAAAAAAAACCAAAACAAACAAACCAAAAAGAAGATGACTGGAAGCACCCTACAGAGGTGCAGGGTGGCTTCCACTGATGGAGAGCTAAAGCCTCAGAGCCTCCTCAGTCTGGAAAAGCAACAGGCACAGCAGAGGCCTGCAGACATTAGCAGTGTGGAGGGATGGGGTTTTTATCCCTGCCACCAGGTCCTGTGGGAGCCACAAGTGCAAAGATGGTGCTCTGGGGCGAGACGAATTCACAGAGGTTTGGTCCCATATGTGACTGTCAGGGTGCAGCTCTGGCTCGGGGGGGGTCCCACGTCCCTGGCTGCTGAGGCTAAATGAGATTTTTCTGTGCTTTTGCCATTTCTGTACTCTAGGGCAGGCTTCTGCTGATGGCCGCTTTCACAGGCAAGATGCTTTCCAGGTGGACCCTTGAGCTGACCTCCCCTGACTCTTCTTCCATTACTCATTCTTGTGTTGAGCATATCTGGACAGGGAAAGTTGTTGAGATTTATGGAGGTAACCTAATAAAGTCTAAGCAAACTAAAGACAAATCTTGCTTGTGCTCTCTTAACCTAAATGTATCCACTGAAGATAATCCTGTTTCCTCAAGGATTCATCACACACCTAACAGATTCATAGTGATTTATTGGCCATGATTTATTCATGATCTGAGAAGCGGTTGATATAGTCATTGTTTGCAAAACCATTACAGAAGCCTCACTTTGATGGCTTCTTTCTGGCCAAAATTCAAGTTAAAATAGAATATAAATTATTATATTGTGCCTCAAAAACTTTCTATTCAGATTTTTTTCTTTTCCCTTTCACAGTTTAGAGGGGCGTCAAGCCTGTAGTAGTCCGTGAGTGAAGGTGTAACAGTGCAGACTTTGATGACTTTCCTATGTAGTCTCAGCAGGAGACTCTCTACTATTTTCCCTAAAATAATTTTTGTTATTACATTACCTTATTCAAAAGTTCATGGGGACCCATTTCTACCCTGATCAATGGTCATTGGTATCTTTATCCAGAACTGAAGAAGCATGAGACACCCTGGCACTTATGGAGTGTGGAAGTCCTCCACTTCAACACGTAGGGCAGAACCTGCCCTGATTCATAAGGACGCAAGAGCCAGGTTCGTCAGCCTCTGCTGATACCTGCCAGTATTTTACTCCACAGGAAATCTGTCTGCCTCTGGCAGTGCATAGGGGTGGTCAAATCCAGTCTTGAATGTGGCTTTTCATGGGAAATCTTGCTGATCGCACATATGATGTCCCCTTGAAGGCAACTGGGCTACCTTTGGGTGATCATCACTGCCTGGTAGAGTGTCTGTTGGTGGGTAAAATTGTTGTCTACTTATTTAACCAGCTTGTTGTTGCTGTTGTTTTTTGTTTGAAATTTGTTTTGCTTATTTGAAATAACAGCATGGATGCCCATAAAATTGCCACTATTTTGTGTTTGAAAGGTACATAATTTTTTTTCCCCTAATGCATTAGGGTAGCATTTTTAATGCTGCAGGTTTCAATAAAATGTGTAAATATAGCTGACAACAAAACAGCTCTGGTTTTTTTGTTTCGTTTTTTATTAATGGTGCTAGTTTATCCCTATTGATATGGACAGAGACGCTCATTGCTCTTTTACACAAAAATACACAAAGGAAAACATGAAGTTGGGGAGTATAAACAACGCTGTCTTCCACGTGTAGACTCAGCGAGGAGCTGTGGTGTGCAGTGAGCCTGCATCCCAGCACCCTCCTGCCCCACATGCTTTGCCTTCAGGGAAGGGCAGCCTGCACATAAAATCAACATCAGCTGAGAGCAAACTTTTTCCCAGTAAAAACACACTCTGGGCACCCTCCTGTTCATTTCCATTGAGTGACTTCAGGAACAGAAGGCTGTTCATTGCTGGTCAGGAGTATGGCGTTGCTCAGCAAGGTGTCAGCTCATTGCCAGCTACAGCTTTGGTGGAAAAACCTCTAAAATGCAGCAGCTTGAGTCAGGAGATGACTGGCCTTCTTCAGAAAGTGCTGTTGTCACTCTCTGGTTCCTCACCTTTCTCGGTGGTAGCCCAAGTGCATCCTCCCTGCTAGTGCAAGAACTGTCCCCTTAGCAGAAAGAATTTTAAAAATTGTATATATCAAGTGCTACAGCCTGCAACATATCCATCTCCCTTGGGGGATATTGCATTGGGTTGTAGCAGCAAAGCAAGCAGCAAAGAGGTCATCACAGTGGAAACTACCCCCATGTGAAACTGGGTACTGAAAAGTGTACAGTGTCCTCCACACGTGCTCCTGCATTGACTGTAGGCAGCTATTTTTAAGAAAGATTGCTCATGGCTTTTGGAATAATATACTGTGTAAAAACCATGCCACGTTTAAAGTGGTTAATGAGTGGAAGATATTATGTAGGGATGGGGTAAGCTCAGCTCATCGTTTGACACGTGGGTTTATGCAAATAGAGCATGAATTGTGGTGCAGTACTCGTAAGAGTGGACCGGGGCTGGCAGAGGTTTCTCACTTTAACCCTCTTGCTTTGGGTGTACAAAGTACCTGCAAGTTCAGCCACCACAGCTTTTAGAAACCATCTCTCACACCTTCCCACCACTGTACCCACTTGTTACAAATGCCTCAGCACCCCTTTCCCGCTCTAGGCCCAAGCATTAAGCAGAAAACATGTCGTGTGTGTGTGTGTGGTAACAGCTTACTCATAGGAAAATGCCGACAAGCCCGGGAAACACACGCAACGTTAAAAAATGGAAAGGTGAGGGAGAGGCGTAAGCACACCCCCCCCACACGTCACTCCACCTCTTCTCATCACAGGAGAAGAAAAATGCTTCAGAGAAGATCGTATGCCTCCAAAAGGCTCGCTGCAAAGGAAAGGCTGTTTCAGGAAATACTTTTCACCCTCTGTGCACTGGGGACGGTGGAGCCGGGCAGCCCGAGGAAAGGCCGATGCGAACACCACGGGGGCTGGGGCGAGGGAGGGTGGAGGGGGCTTGCACGGGGACTGTTGTGGGAAAGGCACCATGTGTGCATCCCTCTGCCCACAAATCCAGAGAGAGGAGTCCATCAGAAAAGCCCCGAGGGCTGAGTTACTCTTATCATACCCCCAACCACAAAAAACTTTTGCTAGAAACTCCATGCAATGACTCACCCCCCACATGCACTTTGCTCTCGGGTGCTTGTCCATGTGCCAGTGGGTGGCACAGGGAACCTGTGCTGGTCAAACCAGAAACATGTGTGTCCTGGCAGAAAGCAGCGGGCTGAGGTGGCATGGGAAGCCAACAGTCATAGAATCATAGAATCATAGATTCATAGATTCATAGAATCGTTTAGGTTGGAAAAGACCTTTAAGATCAAGTCGAACCATTAACCTAGCACTGCCAAGTCCATCACTAAACTATGTTCCTAAGCACCATGTCTACATGTCTTTTAAATACCTCCAGGGATGGTGACTCCACCATGTCCCTGGGCAGCCTGTTCCAATGCTTGACAACCCTTTCGGTGAAGAAATGTTTCCTAATATCCAATCTAAACCTCCCCTGGCACAACTTGAGGCCGTTTCCTCTTGTCCTATCGCTTGTTACTTGGGAGAAGAGACCAACACCCACCTCGCTACAACCTCCTTTCGGGCAGTTGTAGAGAGTGATAAGGTCTCCCCTGAGCCTCCTTTTCTCCAGGCTAAACAACCCCAGTTCCTTCAGCTGCTCCTCATAAGACTTGTGCTCTAGAACCTAAGACCCTGCTTTCAGTCCCATGAGAGCAGCCAGACCATTTGCTGTGCCAGGCAGAGGGTTCACACTGCTGCCTCCGTGGCACCCGCCACAGCACGAGGCAGTGCTGATGGGGGAGCGAGACCTAACACCCTGGGACACAGGGTGGGAACAGCCCCCAGAGGCCACCAGCCGACCCCACCACCACGGCCATGCCCAGCCCCAGCCTTGCGTCACGGCCCAGTGAGGGTGGGAGTGGGCTTTAAGAGAGGACCAATTTGTGCAGATGTTGGAATAAATGTGACCTTCTCTTCCTGAGTGCCAAGGCTGGCACCAGTGCATGCAGGCAGGAGCCCAGGGTCACAGGGCTTGTGCCTGGACAGCGAAAACACTGAGGAGCAGCATGGAGCCACCAGCACCACTGACTTCCAGGTGTGTCTCTCCAAATTTGTTATCCAGGGTGTTTCTGGAAACCAAAACCTGAACTTGGACTGAAGCCGGGATGTTGTTCTTCTGCTTTCTGTGCTTTTGGAAGAAGGCTTTTCATGCTTTTTACTCATTGAGCTGCTAAATGACATGAAATTCTAATTTACTCAAAAAGAAAACCCAACATTTACTTAACTGTGCTTTATGAATTGTAAACAGTGACCCACAAAATGACAAAACAGAGAGAGGACGGTGGCCAGTTCAGCACCTTCAGCACGTGTGCTCTTTGCAGGTCCATAATCACTGCCCAGCTCTTCGTAGGTGGTGACATCTGCCAGGGTAATTAGGGCAAACCCATGCTTGGCACCAGGCAGTCCTGCCTCACCGTAGATTTGCTCCAGAAAATGAACTTGGCCAGGCTGTTAAGAGACATGCTTTCCTACCAAGCCATCATGAATTAATAAGGAAGAAATTAGTGTTTCCTAGCTAACACTAGAGAAGGAAATGGTATTTTCCCATTTTATCAGTCACGGACTCTCTGCTGACTGTAGGGATACCAAGGTGATGCTAACATTGGCACTGAAAAAAGCCTCTGGGAGTCTTACAAACCAGCGGTGGAAAGGGAAATGCCTGATCCTACTTCTCCGTTCCCCGGCTGAATTTACATCAAGAGCAGCCTCTGATGGGGCTGGTTGGGAATTTTCTCTTGGAATGATTTCTCTCCAAATATGCAGTTTTGTTTTATAAGTTGTCAGAGAAATTAAAACAGAAGCACCAGCTGCTCTGCCACACACCCCAGGGTCTGTTTCTGAGCTGGCATAGGCGACCTCTCCCAAGCTCTCTTCCTCATGACAGCACAGCGTCCCCAGGTTTTGGGGATGAAAGGCACCTCCCTGTGTGCAGGCAGGGCCGGGGGACGTGCAAGCACCCCAGTGCCCGTGGGAAAGCCAGCCCCACTGCTCAGCTCCCCGCACAGGGATTTGGCTGCCAGCCAGCTCTACCCACCTTGCAATGAGTTTGGGAGGTGGTGGCAAGCCCAGGGTTGCCAGTGCCAGCCCGGTGGCAGTCCAAAAGTTGGGCAAACTGGGAAAGGGGCAGCTGCCTCTTGCTCTCCTTGCACTGATGCTGTTCCTGATGGCCAACTCCCTGGATGCGTGGCTTTCTGAACGGGAATTTCTTGTTTATATTTTGTTTTTCTCCCACTTCAGAGAACCTCACGGAAATGAGATTTTGAGCTTTCACCAGTTTGAGTGTTTTGGTTTGCAACATGCCTAGAAAACTGGGGAGGAAAACACATATAGCTATTTTCATCTTGCTTCAGTTCAGTTTTGCTGTGTATTTTGAGCAAAAGGTGTGGTCATTCACTTCACCCTAAGCTGCTGATGTGCCAAAATACCGCAGAAGGTCTATCAGCACCCATGAAAGCAGGAAGTAGCAGAAATTTCTGGAGCGAGATTGTTCTCGTGACCGTTCCGGGTCAGCTCTGCAGATTCAACAGTGCAAAGTTCACACGCAGTTCAAATATTTCTTTAATGTTTTTCTGGAGTGAACCTCCACAGCATTTGCCATTTAGTCACTGCTAGGTCTTTATAGCACAAGGAGTGTTGGCTGCCTCTTTATCTTACGTTCTTCGGTTATCCCCACCTTATGCAGTAGTATATCCTCATCTCAACCTGGATACATGCTCCCATTTACAAGGATATCTAGTCCCAAAAGGTCAGAGACTCAAGGTGTCAAGCACATAGCAGATCTCCCAGGCTTAAGTACATTCCTCAGGACAGTGAGGATGCTGTGGTCCTGAACAACAGGTAACAGCTGGTAGGAGGGATGGAAATATGCAGGCTATGGGGTTTGGTATGCTCAAGTCCTGGCTGTATAGGTCTCTTCCCTATTTTTCTCAGCATTTGTGATAAGGAGCTTCCAAGCAGTGACTCTTGCAAATATCTGTTGAGAGGCTTTTCCCCCAGAAATGGCAGGAAGGAGGGAGGAGAAATGCCTCAATGAAAAGGAAACCTGTTGAGGACAATACTGAGTGCAGTCAGCTAACTCCAGGTACTCCTGGAGCCGAAGAGAAGTGCTGTGTTGTGCATAGCCATTTTCCTGACAGTTCATGCCCCGGTGTCCATCCTGTAGTCCAGCAGGCTGATTGCTGGAGCACATCTGGGACAGACGGCACTGAGGTACTTCAGGTTCGACACTCCTTTCCTTATTCCTTGGCGCTGACCAGTCTATTTTGAGACCTGCAGCATCCAAGGGAATGAGCAGGACAATAATATTCTTCTGGCTTTGGAAAACTTGGGTTAAACTAAGCATTCAAGTGGATCATCTCCAAGCATGGACATACGCAGATTATCACTGAATCCTTTGCTTATTCTTTATGGTAGACAGATGGATCTCCATTTGTGACAGCCTGATACTTCCCCTCAGAGCATCACTGTTACAGTTTCTTACAATTTTCCTGGGTGGGATGCTTGCCTTGGGATCTATGTTCTTGTATGTTTCGTCTCCATTTGTGACAGCCTGATACTTCCCCTCAGAGCATCACTGTTACAGTTTCTTACAATTTTCCTGGGTGGGATCTATGTTCTTGTATGTTTCGGCTAACATGATTTGTTCATATTAAAAATAAGGTCAGGAAAAATATTCCCTGCTTTGCCATTACGAAATAAAAAATCAGGGTTTTTTTTTATGAGTTCTGCTGTCTTGTGATTTGCAGTGGAGACAGAAAATCAGGCTTGTGACTTAAGGTCACAAAATCTCAACCTAGGGAAGTCAATATGTTTTCTGTTTATTATTTTTTGTTTGTTTCTTATATATAGGGAGGCATTGCATTAGCCAAATCTCAGAAAAACTTAAAGGTTTGTAAAGTCTAGCAATCAGAAGTTAGAAATGGCCAGGATTTAGGTTTTCTGTCAGCTTTATTTTTTAAATTTCTCTCCCTTCTTCTCCCATCAACACGTCACACACAGTGTTGTCTTTAATTACAGGATCACATACTTTTTTTTTTTTTCCCCACCCACTGTGGAGTTACTAAGTATATAATCCCATAACTAAAAACTGTTTCATACTTCATGAGCATGGATACATTGAAGCACGTGACAGAGATGAGTTTGATCCCTGACTTTTGACTTTGCACCAATATACTTTTTTTTTTTGTGAGCCTGAAGCTAAATTCTTTCTGTTATACATTCACCAGTTTTGGTTTTTTGCTTCCTAAAACTGTGATATTTCCTTCAGAAAATTCTCCCCAGAGCTCAAAAGCATGGTCACCTGTTTAGAAGATGCTTGGTCCTTCAATGGTGGCCACAACATTAATTATGAAAAACACAAAGAAGTGGAAATAATAGAGCAAAGAAAAGCAAGCTCCTCACTAAGCTGAGGATGCTGTATAAAGCAAGCCATGTTAGGAAAATTTCCCACCTGTCTGGTAGCAAATTCCAGGAAATAAACTCCACAAATTCGTTGATATCTGTGTGGCTAAGACAACAGAGTCAGCAGGGAGGAATCACTCACAGTCCCTGTGCGTTGTTTCCGTCCAGAGGATTACAGCTGAGTATCTATGATGCACATTGTCCAAAACACAGGAAGAGGCAACTCTTTTCCAATGAGCACTTAACCCAAAAGGTCTCTCCTTGGGCTTTCCTCTGTGTCACCACCTCACCTGCTGGGGTGGTGTGTCACGCTGCCTTTTCTCCTGCTTCTGAAGGGTTTCTCCTCCTCCCGCCCTTCCCTGGCAGTGATGGCTTTTCATCCATTGCGTTCGAGCCGTGAGTGGCTTTGTCTGCCTGCTTAGCTTTGGGAAGTGACTTTTGCCTCTGTTTAGTTGTGGAGATCAGGTTTACAGCATTAAGTAGCTTGCCATGACCTAGGAGATTTTGGTTAGTTCATCAGGCTGTTATGATGGTGATTATGCAAGTACATTGCTGCACACTGGACCTCTTTCTTCAAACACTGCCTTTTCAATGAACTGCTGAATATTTTCCTCATCCTTTGAAGTCTATATTTTTCACTAGAGTAATTGCTGCCTACATACCCATCTGATTCTTGTATGTTCAGTAAAACAATCTGGGAAGACGTTAACTGTATGAGAGAGTGAAATATTGGATAAGAATATTTTTGTCAAGCTTTTTGTTGCTTTTCTTTCATCCTTCTAATGTTAAGAAGAATTATTTCTGCCTTAGGAAAAAAAGCCGTAAAGAAAGCCCCGGGGTCTGGGGGAGGAACCCAAACCAAAAAAAACCCCAGGAAACTACAAAAAGGGAAAACAGGAAGGGAACATCTAGAGAACATTGAAAACATATTTTATCACAAGAGGGCAGTGCATATTAATAAGTGAGGAAATAATCCACGTTTCAGAGGAGGTAAATCCCTTTCTTTTAAAAATTTCCGAAAGCTTTGCTGCCAGTGCTGAAAGAAAAAAAAGGCGGAAAAGTCTTAGCACGCGATAGCAAACAGTGCCTTGGGAAGTCCGTTGTTCACTGGGACTCCAGGAATCTGCGCCTGGTACCGGGTGTTGTGACTTTGTAAGAGAAGTGAGAAAGCTCTAGGTGACACAGGAGCCACTAGTTATCCCTGTTTTGCTGTTTCCTTGGCAGACAGTGATGCCACCTGGTGAACGGTCATTCTGCTTGTGTATCGTAACACTGGCAGAATGACCACTCTCACATCAGACGTATTATGGCAACAAAGACAGAAATTAAATTCCCCTCTCAGAAAGAGGGATTTCGGGCACAGGCATACCACAGCGAGGTGCCTACTTCTCCAGTGACCAGGCTGCGTTTTAACTCCAAGTGCCTATTTTCCTTAAGGAAAAATGAAGCTGGTTTTACCTCTGAAAATGACAAAACGCTAGCCATGCAGGCTTATTATACCAGGAGGATAGAACTGCCACACTTTGCAGTTTTTTTCCAAGAGACTCCAGCAGCCGTGGACACAAACCACTAATCCTGAAAACAGTGAATTTGGCTGAGAGAAGGAAGTTTCCGAATTCCTGTCCCACCATGTGTTTCCAGACACCTCTGTCTGAAAGTCAGATGCCCGTGCTCAGAAATGTGGATGATGCACCTAGCACGACACATGGTGAGAAAAAATCATCAGTGCCAGCAACGCTTATACCCACACACCATCCATTCAGTCCTTTTTCCAGCATAGACCCTTAAACCTTTCTGCCCTGAAATGTCTTGAAGTTTTAACTGTACTTGTATAGTTTAACTGCACTTCCAGGTCTTCTGACTGACAAAATGCTGATACCAGCAGGTTGCCAAAAGCAGTCCATCCCAGCTGACATTAACCCTCCAAGGCAGCTCCCCACTGGCCCCCAGCCCCAGCCCAAGATGGGGAGACCCCTCACCCTGTCCCTGTGAGCTGTCAACTTTTGTCCCTTGCCTGCAGAGCTGCAAAGCCCTGCTGCGCTGGCGCCTGCGGGTGACCCTGCAGCGTGAATGCATTGCTGCTGCCATAAAGCACTGGGATTCAGCTCACCTTGTTTTAGAGATCTACCTGAGGAGGAGGTGAGCTGAACTCAAGAAGTGCTTTTTTCTTTCTGTCTTGATGGTAGAAGTTTCAGTGACTGGGCCATGTATAGGTAAGAAGAAACCCACGCGCTCTCCTTTCCTTGCATGGGAATTGTGCTGGGGGAATGGAGATTTAATTGTATGTTGAACCCCCATTAGCTCTTCTACCTATTTAAATGTATCTAGGAGGGAAAAATCACGTGCTTTTTCAACATACTTTTTATGGTTACACTCTCAAGGGTAACCGGGGCTGGAAGATATACAAGAAATTACCTTGTATATTATTTTGTCTTATATCTTGTGTATTGTATTGTCTGTGTATTCCTAGATGTGGGATTTAGATAGCATTTTGGCCTTCCCATCTGCCTTCAGGAGGGATGTGAGAGGAGGAGGTGCTGTGCAGTGTAGAGGTGTGCTATAATGGGTCTCACTGGTCAGCAGGAGGAAAAGCTGAAACGTGTCCTTCCCTGGTTGTTCCTATGGATCTGCCCATTTTGACCACACAGCCAACCCCCCCGGGAATCACCATGGAGCCACCATGAATGTTTGCTGACCCTCCCATCCAGCAATACCCCCATCTCCCCAACACTTGCTTTGGAGAGGAGCATACTTTGGAGAGGAGCCCATAGCGGTACGCCTTCCACAGCCAGGTTGTTGCAGACAAACAGAGGAAGCATCTGAGTCTTAAAGTCCTCCTCTGAAGACGGGGAGATTGGCCTCAGCATTATGTCTGCCAACATAAGTGGAGATAGTGTCATACAACTGCGTTACACCAAAGGTTAAATTTGTACCTCAGTCTCTCTGATCACATTTCTTAACTACGTGAATTTGCAATGTGCAGGATGAGCTAGATTTTCCTAGAGATATATGGCCTCTTCTTTGCTACGCTGTCTCTCTTCATGTTTTTAGAGGACATGTTAAGCATGCCAAGTGGTGCCCGCTCAGATGTTGCCTCTCTTCAAGTGTGAGGAAACCCATACAGTACTTTTGGGGAGAGAAGAGCAGGTTTCAAGGAACCACAGAAAAGCATAGAGTAACTTTGCCAGCATCTGTTTAAGGGTCAGACAACTTTGATACTGACCCTTTACAGACAGTTACCTCTATTTGCCCAGGAATAGCGAACTTCTATAGTGAAGAACTCAGTGCTTGAGAAGGGAATTACTGTGGAAAGTTGCCACTATTTCTCACACTCGTGCAGAATGCACTGTCACAAGGCATGCACTCAGTGCCACTGCCAGCCACATCTGGGACCTGAGAGCCTGCAGCTCTGCAGGACTCAATGAATTGGCCCACTTAAGCCCTTTTGATCTTGTATCTGGAGCTTTTCTGTATTTGATTGCGAAACAGGATGGGTGCAGTACAAAGTGATATGCTTAGTCCAGCATGGGACATCCACAGACTTGCATCAAGTACACCGTTTCCTAATCTGTTTTTCAACAAGAAAACAGAAATACAAAGCCAAGAGCAGACTTAAAGGCTTTCCTAGGAAGGACAGTGTCTCTATCAAAGAAAGTTGTGTAAGTGAAATCTCAGAGGCAAAAGAATATACATTCATCCATTCAGAGGCTGTTCTCTTACTTAATCTAATACAATGTGGTTCAGCATCAAGACTTAAAAGGCAACTCTGTGTGCCATGGGACCATGCAGTGCTGCCAGCTTCTGGCTGATGAGTAGCATTGTCCTCTTTTGGGGAACGAACATCCTGCGTCAGCTGCATGCTGCAGTGCAGCCAGCTAAAATATCCTCATGGCTTTCACAGGGCTAAAATTTTTACTGGCTTCTGTTTTAAAAGTGGCATTCCTAATAATGTGATTTATGTCAAAATCGTATCTCAAAACATTTCCAGATATTTACAGGCTCAGTGGTGCGGTGGTGCTCCTCTAAGGAGCATTTAAAAATAAAGCATATATTTGACAAGCAGACAAAGGAAATCAGGTAGCAGTCAATACAAAATAAAGCTATTAAATCTTAGGAAATAAGGGAAGCCAAAGAGAAGTCTGGCAGACTCCAGTACAACAAAAGGGATAAGTATTAATATGAAATCAAGCAATGTAGTTGATGGAGGTAGTAAAGTGGTTAGAAATTATAAAGAAAAGGAAAACCTCAGTAATATTTCTGTCATATTTCAATAGGGAAGAGGTGGTGCACCTGACTACATGAGGATGATGAAACATTTTCCAGTCCGTAAATACCTCAGGAAGCAAAAAAGAGTTGTCTGAACAAACATCTGTGCCACTGAGAATAATTTTTGAGAAACACTGTAATACTCTAGTGAATTACAATAGGGCACTGGTAAAGTGTCAATATTGTGCTAATACTGAAAAAAGGCAGAGAAGGATGTATGAGGTATCTGGAGGCTAACTCTATTCCTGAGCAAAATAATTTAAAAGCTCATAAGGGAGTCAACGAACAAAGCCTTAAAAATGAGAATGCGATTAATTTTAGTCAGTTTATGGAGAATAGATCCTATTAAGCAAACCCTAGTGTTTGACTTAGTATCACTTGCTATTTTAAATAAAAAATAGCTCTATAAAATACTGGTAAATTGCACTGACTGGAAAGAGAACTGGCTTAAAATATGATTGTCCACAAGGGATTATCTTCTAATGGAGATGCTAAAGCAGTCCTATGCCCAGACTCCTATTCAGAATGAATAATCCAGGCATACATATATAAAGCTGGTTTTAATAATGGAGGCCTGTTTAAGTTAAATGCATTTTAATACAGCTGGTGTAAAGCCCTACATCTAATCTAAGGAATTCAGACCTACAGAGAAATGACTGTATGTTGGAAAGTGATAACTAAAAACAAGCAAGTTCACAGAGTGACAGTTCAGCACAAGTTTCCAGTGTGATAATATGGAGAGAAAATCAAATCACAGTCCTCAGATTTTCTAAATAAAAAATTAGCAAGAAAATTAAAGGAAATGGTTTTGTTTCCAAATGAGATGTCGATAAGAATGAATATGGTGCGCACAATTTTGGTATTGATAAATTGAAAAGAACCATGACAGATACTCAAAACGTGAAGAGAACATCTTTGAGTGAGAGAATCAGAGTACAAAATCTTCTTAGGTTATCAAAATGAAATTGAGAAGTGACTCTATAAAGATAAGTAAGAAACTTCTTAGGGGAAAAAAAGGGTAATTAAGGTTTTGCTCACATAGAAGAAGGTCAAGAGAGACAATCCAGTGGTTTATCTGGCTTTACGGCCTCTGAATACATAACTTTCCAACTTCTGTGGCAGAATCTGTTCTTTTTCATTGCAGTTATTGTTCGCCGAGTTACATGTCTAGTCTAAGTTCTTTAGACTCCTGTACAATTAGTACGTATGTATCCATAAAAGAATATTCATTTCCCCTCCACAGCCTGAAGGAATTGTGGCCCAAGGATAAGTCCACGCTGGAGAAGGTACACCTCAAAGCATCTGTGGCTGTGGATAAATCCATGCTGCAGCAGGTACACCTTGAAGCATCAGCGGCTGTGCATGAGGTCATGCTGGAGCACCTCAAAGTGTGTGGCCATGCATAAGCCCACAACAGAGCAGGTACACCCCTGGAGGGACCGCAGCCATGGGTAAGGCCATGTTGGAGCAGGTTTACTTCTGAAGGGACTGTGGCTGTGGGTAAGGCCACGCTGGAGCCGGTATATCTCTGAAGGCATTGTGGCCCATAGAGAAGGCCACGCTACAGCAGGTGCACCTCAAAGTGACTGTGGCTGTGGATGAGTCTATGCCGCGGCAGGTGTACCCCTGGAGAGACTGTGGCTCATAGATAAGGCTCCACTTGGAGCAGGTACACCCCTAAGGGACTGCAGTCTGTGGATAAGTCCAAGC